>NC_090735.1:71824935-71907435 GCF_036898095.1 Palaemon carinicauda | reverse complement strand
ATCAGCTTCATCATCATCATTTCTACTGTGCAGCAAATTCATCGCCATCATCATTCAAGTTTTTCTTCAACTTCTTTCGTGGTGAGTACAGTAACAATCTTAATTTTTTACTTTAATATTCTAACATTTTAATATTTGTGCCTGTTTTAGTTTAGTATGCATTAAGTTAAAGGGAAGGTTTTAAAAGTCTGAAGAGTATACATGTTGTAACCTATCATATTTTTTTTGTTTAAAATTTACATTTACGTACGTAAAACAATCTCTCTCTCTCTCTCTCTCTCTCTCTCTCTCTCTCTCTCTCTCTCTCTCTCTCTCTCTCTCTCTCTCTCTCTCTCTCTCTCAAATTGTTTTCCTGCATTGCTACGTACAGTATGTACTGTATGATTTTATATAGATACGGTAAATAATATTTGTAATAACATATTTTCTAAAAGCTTTTACTGTAATATCATTATTTATCACTTTCATCATGCGCGTTAAATGCCTTCTTTGTTTACTGAGCGTACTTTATGACGCCGTCTTTTCAGGCAGCGTCATAAAGAAAAACATTTTATTTGGAAGTCCTAAGAAAAATGAAGTAAAACATTGGTAATAACAAAATCAACATACTGTACTCAATAATCAATATATTGATGCAAAAACTAACCTATACACAGATGTGTAAATGCCTTTGTTTCTTCATTATGATCAGAGATAAACGTAAACAAAACATTGGTTGCCATTTTTTATCGTGCTTTTTGGTGTGTTTAGGAAACGCATGATATAAAATCGCCTTTAATATTTGTGCCTGTTTTAGTTTAGGGTACTGTAGTACATGCATTAAGTGTTTTGTACATTAAAGGGTAGTTTGTTAACAGTACTACGTACAAGGGAAGGTTTTAAAAGTCTGAATATACATGTTAAATAAATAGGTAAATATGGTGTCACTACTACGCGGATTTTCACCTATCGCGGTCGGGTCTGGAACCTATCTACCGCGATAAACGAGGGCTCACTGTATATATATATATATATATATATATATATATATATATATATATATATATATATATATATATATATATATATATATATATATATATATATACAGTGAACCCTCGCTACTTCTCGGTTCGACAATCGCGGATTCACCACTTCGCGGGGTTTTTCCATAACCCATATATATATACATATCGCGGATTTTCCGGAAATTTCGAAAATACCGCAATATCTGAAGACCCAAAATACGATATTTCGTTACCTGTAATTCCATTAATACTGTAATTAGTAATATCTGCTCTTACTGATTGTTCATTGCATTACATATGACATATAATTAAGCACAGAAAGAAATAAAACACGAAAAGAGAATGTGATCATACGATAATTCAGTACTGTATACAGTACGTAGTAAAATTAAATCGAACATGAAACGCATATCAGATGCAGTCATACCATATTAGAATGGTGTGTACTGTAATGGATATGCTTCTTTTCCACGAATCTTTTGTATGTATACGTACGTAGTACTGCATCCAATAATATTCTTTGTTGCAAAAATCACATTTCGAATAAGCGTAGGAGAGAGAGAGAGGCGTAAAATAGCGTACGTAAAGCTGTATTATTATTATTGTTATTATTATTATTGTTGTTGTTGTTAATAAAATTATTATTGTTATTATTATTATCATTATTATTATTATTATTACTGTAGAGTATTATTATCATTATTTATTATTATTACGGTATTGTACTTAATCTACGTACGTTCAGTATGCGCGGGGCATCTTCTATGAGTAGGTAACCAACGCATCATAGTACTGTAAGACGGGTTGTGATTGGTTCAAGCGCTGATAGATGACGAATCAGAACTCAAGTTTTGTAATCTAGCCTCTGATTGGTGTTTTGACCGCTTCTCCAACCCGCAGCATCTCTTTCCGCGGTCACTTTGTCTCCCGCTGTATCGCTGTGTTGACGTTGTTAATTGTGAACTTTAATCTGTGCTGTGCGTGACTGTTTTAAGTTGAACTTTTTGTTGGACTTTCTGTTAAACCCTACTGTACAATGCCTCCCAAGCCTTCTGCTTCTACTAAGGCTGGTAGTGAGCCTAAACAGCACCGAAAGATGATGACGATTGCTGAGAAGGTGACGCTTCTCGATACTATGTTAAAAGACAGTAGAAGTTACGCGGCCGCAGACCTCGAAGACCTGACGAAATCGGGCAGTGAAGACAGTGAAACACAGGAAGAGATCCAAGAAAATGTCGAAGAAACGGTCTTAACATTAGAACGGCTTGCCAAGCTCTGCAAGCTTGCGAATGAGGTGAAAGAAATGTCGCAAGAGTGGGACGAGGATATGGTTCGTTCTGTACAATTCTGCACCAAGATCGATGAACACATGGCTCCCTACAGGATGCTCTTGCGAAAAAAGAAGCAGCGGCAGCAACTTCTGATCACAATGCCCTCAGAAGAAATTGAAGAAGTGTCTCAGGAAGAAGTTGAAGAGGTGTCCCAGGAAAAGACACCTCCGTCTGAAGAGACGTAAAATACTATTATTGGCTGCACAGTAGAAGACATCATCAGCTTCATCATCATCATTTCTACTGTGCAGCAAATTCATCGCCGTCATCATTCAAGTTTTTCTTGAACTTCTTTCGTGGTGAGTACAGTAACAATCTTTATATTTTACTTAAACATTTTAATATTTGTGCCTGTTTTATAGTTTAGTACTGTATGCATTAAGTTAAAGGGAAGGTTTTAAAAGCCTATCACTTTTTTTTGTTTAAAATTTACATTTACGTACGTAAAACAATCTCTCTCTCTCTCTCTCTCTCTCTCTCTCTCTCTCTCTCTCTCTCTCTCTCTCTCTCTCGTAAATTGTTTTCCTGCTTTGCTACGTACAGTATGTACTGTATGATTTTATATAGATACGGTAAATAATATTTGTAATAACATATTTTCTAAAAGCTTTTACTGTAAATATCATTATTTATCACTTTCATCATGCGCGTTAAATGCCTTCTTTGTTCTGAGCGTGGTTGTTTACTGAGCGTACTTTATGACGCCGTCGTTTCAGGCGGCGTCATAAAGAAAAACATTTCATTTGGAAGTCCTAAGGAAAATTAAGTAAAACATTGGTAATAACAAAATCAACATACTGTATACATCGATATAATCGATGCAAAAACTAACCTATACATATATGTGTACAGTACACTAAATGAGTTTGTTTCTTCATTATGATCAGAGATAAACGTAAACAAAACATTGGTTGCCATTTTTTATCGTGCTTTTTAGGTGTTTAGGAAACGCATGATATAGAATCGCCTTTAATATTTGTGCCTGTTTTAGTTTAGGGTACTGTAGTACATGCATTAAGTGTTCTGTACATTAAAGGGTAGTTTGTTAACAGTACTACGTACAAGGGAAGGTTTTAAAAGTCCGAATATACATGTTAAATAAATAGGTAAATATGGTGTCAATACTTCGCGGATTTTCACCTATCGCGCCCGCGTCTGGAACCTATCAACCGCGATAAACGAGGGTTCACTGTATGTGTATATATATATATATATATATATATATATATATATATATATATATATATATATATATATATGTACACATACATACATACATATGTGTATATATATATATATATATATATATATATATATATATATATATATATATATATATATATATATATATATATATATATATATATATATATATATATATGTACACATACATACATACATATATATATATATATATATATATATATATATATATATATATATATATATATATATATATATATATATATATATATATATATATATATATATATATATATATATATATTCTGGGCTCGAACCTGTGCCATCCAGTGAATAAGCTCCATTTAGCACTTATTCTTAGGTAATTTACTGCTAAATATTCCAGAGAAAAAATGTAAAGGAGTGCTAGGTTAACTAGCTCGCTCACCTATTGGTGTCGGTATAAAATTGGGCGTATATTCCAGAGGTCCCGCACTATTTAGATTAATCCACGACAGAGAACCCCAATAGAGGAGAGCCGTTCAACCTCACTCGGTACTACTAACAATGCATCCGCTCAGAACTCAACTCTTTTTAGCACGACGAGTAAAGTAACCCGCATTTTTGCTTGTGCTCTCGATTTTTGGTTATCTTACATTTAATTATGGCTTCTTCGTCGGTTTCCCAGGAGACACCGTCTAAGTCAAGTACCAAGCTGGGTTTTACTGTGTTTTGAGCAACCTAGATCGTTTAATATTTATATTATAGGAGTTTACTCTCTTCGTTCATACCGATCTTGCTTGATTTCACTACAGTTGGTACTCCTGTTTTTGAGAGCTTTTATTTTCTCTTGCGGTGTTACTATGTGTATTACTTTTATTATCAAATATTATTTGTTATTGTGAATATTCATTATTTAGCGTTTAGAATCCTCGTGGTTCAATTTTTGGGCCGATATCATTTACGTATCGTTATGGCTGCCGACCTTCGTGCTAAGGCGGCAATGTTATTTTTAGCCATCAGGTGTGTCTTTTGTGATTTAATTATTATGTTGCATGCCTTGCCCAAAAATTTTCTGTGTGTTTATTCATATAAATTAACGCTATTATTATTATTATAATGAATATTTGTGCCATTACTCCGTTTGATCTGTCTGGTTGGGGATCGTCAGTTGGTAGCCCTGCTGCCTCGTATCACGTGATCCTCCCCCACGCTCCCCCTCTAGCTAGGTGGGAGGCTAGGCTTCTCCCCCCTCCACTAAGGGACCGTTGCCTTCCCCCCTTTTAGAGGGGGTAGTTAAGTGTTTATGGACTTGTCCTCCGGGTGGCCCGGCGGGTTCGTCTCTGTCTAGTCTGGTTGGCCACCGGTCAACAGAGTTGGATCCCGGTGCACCCTATTTTATATTCACTTTTCATTCTGGCTTATGTTATACGAAACCCTCCGGGTTCGATTGGCGGTTCTTAGCTACAGTTCCGCCCCCCTATTATTTTATAACATTTCCTATGATGATTATATATGACAGATCACTACCCCGGAGTCCCTAAAGGAATTGGTATTGGATATACCTTTATTTCCCGGCCCGGGGTCTACCCCGCCCCGGGAAATTAGACACCATGTGTCTTTATTCCTTGTTATTGCATCCTTTTTTATGCTCCCGGCTTGACCGGAATGGATGGCTAATACTTTAGTTTCAAGTTAGACTTATGTTTAGGCCCGGGACCTCCGGTCCCGCCCCTATGTAAGAATATTACAATTAAGCTCTAACCTTGTGTTAGACATATGTTTAGGCCCGGGACCTCCGGTCCCGCCCCTATGTAAGAATATTACAGTTAAGCTCTAACCTTGTGTTAGACATATGTTAGGCCCGGGACCTCCGGTCCCGCCCCTATGTAAGAATATTACAGTTAAGCTCTAACCTTGTGTTAGACATATGTTAGGCCCGGGTCCTCCGGACCCGCCCCTACTTAAAGAATAGTACAGTTAAGCTCTAATCTTGTGTTAGACCTATGTTAGGCCCGGGTCCTCCGGACCCGCCCCTACTTAAAGAATAGTACAGTTAAGCTCCTTTCTTGTGTTAGACCTATGTTAGGCCCGGGTCCTCCAGACCCGCCCCTACTTAAGAGAATTACAGTTTCTCATATACTATTCTTTTTATAGATGGTGCATTGTCTGACGCCGGCCTGTGCAGCTGTTCTGCACCAGCCTTGTGGCCACTCCGTCTGCCGATCTCACGCCCCTTGTGGGGTTCAACTGGAAGACGTTGTGGTATGGCACCCGGATAACTGTGTGATTTGCTTCGACCTCATCACTACCCTTGGATCTGACTCGGTGAGTCCCGTTGGCTATATTGCCTTCTTATTTTATTTACTATTAGTAAGATATCTATGGTCTTGAAGGACCATTGGGAGTCTCCCTTTTATAATTCCCACTATTATTTCAGGCATCCCCGGAGCAAAAGTCGGCGGCTCGGGCCACACTGAAGGTGTGGGTTGGTGGGTTTGCCCGGAATGTGATGTCTAAGCGGCCGTACGTCCTATCTGAGGACTACTGCACCATGGTTTACCCCAACGCCAAGTCTTCATCTGCTGTGGCTAGGCATGTGGCAGCTCCCATCATTGCCCACATTGATGCCACTATAACGGGTCTCATCGACCCAGAGCAAGATCCATCGGACGCCCCCGGAGGTCTGGAGGACAATGTTGCCTCCATGAACCTGGACGTCGAACCAATGTTGCTAGACGAGCCGGATACAGGTAGGGTGGTAAGTGAGGCAGGTGTGTCCGGCGCTGAGATTCCTATCCTCAGCCCCGCTCTTTCTTCTTCTTCTGATCGCTCTTCTTTTCTTGGATTGTCTGGGGACCGTGATTCGTCTCAACGTTCATACCCGGTTCCCCCTAAGGATAAGTCTACTTCAAGGACCTTACCCAAAGCTCACAAGCCTCACAAGTCTTCTCATGGCTCTAAGCATTGTTCGAACCCGTCTTCAAAGACCTCTGGTTCCTCCTCTAAGTCTCACGACCCGGGAGTTCCTTCCGCCCCTCCTGCTGCTAGCCCGGGCCTTTCCGAATCAGCCATGCTTCGCATCGTGTCGGAGATGCAGGCAAAGTTGGTTTCGGAGATGCAGTCGAGGATGGACACGATGTTCTCTAACTTCGGTCAGAGAATTGGGGCTTTAGAGCAAGGAGCTCCGGAGAGAGTCCAAAGCTCTCTCACCCCGGATGCCTCTAAGCTCCCGCCGTTTGCCAAGAACAACCCCTGGCGGATGGCTCTTCATTTCCCGTTCTCAGACGGAATGTTGACTCTGGAGGGCCTTGGCACTCGGCCTCTAGAGGACTTTGAATTTTTTCCTCCGGGTCTGGCATTTCCATTTCATGGTTATGCCAGACTTACCGAGGAAGCTTTAGTCCGATTAGACAAGGTCCCCAAAGAGACGGTCATCTTCCCGAAGGAGCAAGCCCAATCTGTTTGGGCCAGATTTTTGAATGACATCGGCTGCACTAACACCATGCTGACGCCTTATAAAAGCTCCTTTACGGTGTTCTTAATGAACAAGAACACCTTGACTCCATGCGTCAATAAGGTGGCAGAGCTTGCCTTTCAATATGCTCTGGAGGAGAAGCCCTTGCCTCCCATCCGAGAGGTGGATCCAATCTCCCTCCTTCCCTCAGGTATTGAGTGTTGGGACAACGTCCATACCACCTTTACCTCCGGCAAGCTTGCAGCAGACTGTGCCTCAGTCTTGTTTAGTGAGAAGCTTCCTTGTCTCCCGGAATCCCTCATTAAACAGGAATATGATTCCCGCCTACGTGTGGGCCGTACTCTAAACCTGGCCACATCCACGGAGTCGATAGCCTTGACTTACGATACGGAGAGTATTTTTAATTCTCTCAACAAGGCTACATTACAGTCTTTATATTATGACTTGTATGACTTCGCTACTGCTAAACGCAGATGTCGCAAGCATGTTCTAGCTGAGGCGACGATTAGGCATGAACCTAATAAACTCATCCGGTCCTCCTGTTGGGGTTCAAATCTCTTCCCCGAGGATCTCGTAGAGGAAGTCTTGGCGGAGGCCACTAGGGTTAATCAGAGCCTTAAAGCCCGTTGGGGTTTGACCCCTAAACGCAAGTATGACCCCGCAAATTATCAAGCCCGGGGTAGGAAGAAGCTTAGACCATATACCTCCACCCAGTTCAGGCAACAACAGAGTGCTTCATCCAACTTCCGGCTGCCTCTTCCTCCATCTTCTGTTGTCCCTGCACAGCCTTCCACCTCTCGGGCTCCTTCGGATGACTATGTCACCGTTCTGCTACCTAAGAGCCAGCTTTCTGGTGCCTCCGCCACTGCCCCTGCCTTTAACCAGTCCTACGAGGCTCATAGCTCTTCCCAGAGTTATGGTAGAGGTAGAGGCTACCACCGTGGCTCTAACCAGAACAAAGGCAGGGGAAGAGCCTTTCGCAGAGGAAAGAACTTCCGAGGCGGACGTGGAGGCAACTCCTCAAACCAATACTGAGGTGCAGCAGGTAGGGGGGAGGCTCTATGCCTTCCGCAACAAATGGAGGTTCAGTCCCTGGGCGTTCAGTATCATCTCCAAGGGACTGGGGTGGGGTTGGATTCAAGGACCTCCTCCTCCGAACAAATTTCGTCAACATTCCACTCCGGACCTGGTCGAATTTGTCCAGGATCTTTTACAAAAGAACGCCATACAAGAAACGAAACATCTGAAGTTTCAAGGTCGGCTGTTCAGTGTCCCGAAGAAGGATTCAGACAAGAGAAGAGTGATTCTAGACCTATCCCTTCTCAACTTGTCCATTCAATGCGACAAGTTTCGAATGCTTACCGTCTCGCAGGTGCGGACCTTACTTCCCCGTGGGGCCGTCACCACCTCTATCGATCTTACAGACGCCTACTATCACGTCCCGATAGCGAGACACTTCCGTCCGTACCTAGGCTTTCGCTTAGGGGACAAAAGTTACTCCTTCAAGGTGATGCCTTTCGGGCTCAACATTGCCCCAAGGATCTTCACAAAGCTAGCAGAAGTCGCTGTTCAGGAACTCAGGAATCAAGGGATTCAAGTAGTAGCCTATCTGGACGACTGGCTCATTTGGTCAGACACCTCCCAAAATTGCCTAAAAGCCACTCACAAAGCCATCCATTATCTTCAATCTCTAGGCTTCCAGATCAACTTCAAGAAGTCCCGTCTTCTTCCAAAATCGAAGTTCCAATGGCTCGGCCTGCAATGGGATCTTATATCTCATACTCTGTGTCTTCCCAGACCCAAGAGGTTAGAGATTGCAAGGAACACCAAACGCTTTCTCCAAGACAAAGTAAGTTCCAGACGACTCCAAGAGAAGATTCTGGGGTCCCTTCAGTTTGCCTCAGTGACGGATCTTCTTCTGAAGGCAAAATTGAAAGATATCAATCGTGTCTGGCGTTCGAGGGCGAACCGGAAGCTCCGGGACAGGAAAGTCCGCCTTCCTCCCATTCTACGGGAAAGACTTCTTCCTTGGACAAGAGCAAACAGTCTGTCAAAGTCAGTTCCCCTTCGATTTCCGCCTCCGGAATTAATCATTCACACAGACGCATCCTTATCAGGTTGGGGCGGCTATTCTCAGCTCAAGAAAGTTCAAGGTCTTTGGACTCCCTTGTTCCGCCATTTTCACATCAATGTGCTAGAGGCCATGGCAGTTCTTCTAACCCTGAAACGTCTCGCTCTTCCCAAGAAACAACACCTTCGTCTGGTCCTCGACAGCGAAGTGGTGGTCCGCTGCCTCAACAGAGGCGGGTCAAAGTCAGGGCCTCTGAACCATGTTCTAGTAGCCATATTCTCCCTAGCAGCCTCGAACCGTTGGCATCTTTCAGCTGTCCACCTGGCGGGAGTCCGGAATGTAGTGGCAGACGCCCTGTCCCGGACCTCCCCTCTAGAATCGGAATGGTCACTCGATCTAAAGTCATTTCGGTGGATTCTCTCTCAGGTTCCCGGTCTCCAAGTGGACCTCTTCGCCACGGAATCCAACCACAAATTGAGAGTATATGTGGCTCCCAATCTAGACCCTCAGGCTTACGCCACAGACGCCATGTCACAGAATTGGGACAACTGGGAAAAGATTTATCTCTTTCCCCCGGTGAATCTTTTGCTGAAAGTTCTAGACAAACTGAGATCCTTCAAGGGACAAGTAGCCTTGGTCGCACCCAACTGGCCCAAGAGCAACTGGTATCCTCTCCTGCGGGAGTTGAGACTATACCCTCACCCGATACCCAATCCGGTTCTGTCTCAGATAGTACAAACACGCGTTGTGTACGCTTTCTCAAACATTCAGAGCGCCCTAACTTTATGGACTTTATGAAGTTTGCGGCTATGCATGGTGCCAATATTGATCCTCAAAACACCTTGTTCCTAGAATCGGATAAACGGGATTCCACCATCCGCCAGTATGACTCTGCAGTTAAAAAGTTGGCAAAATTTTTAATAGACTCAGACGTGAACTGTATGAACTTGAACCTTACAGTCACTTTCTTTAGATCTTTATAAGAATCAGGCCTGGCAGCCAATACTATCACCACTATTAAATCGGCTTTGAAAAAGATCTTCCTAGTGGGTTTTAACATAGACTTAACCGACTCTTTGTTAGCTCCAATTCCGAAAGCTTGTGCCAGACTGAAACCGGTTACTCGTCCTACCCCGGTGACCTGGTTCCTTAATGACGTACTCAAATTGGCTTCTGATACCATTAACAGTTCTTGTGATTACATGCCCCTTCTCAGGAAAACACTTTTCCTAGTGAGCTTGGCTTCCGGGGCAAGAATTTCTGAATTGGCAGCCTTGTCGAGAGACCCGGGTCATATTGACTTTCTGCCTTCAGGAGAGGTCCTTCTTTCTCCTAACAAATTCTTTTTGGCTAAGAATGAAGACCCTCAAAACAGATGGACCTCCTGGAAAATTGTTCCCCTCACGCAAGATCCGTCGCTGTGCCCTGTCACTACTCTTAGGTCTTATTTATCCCGGACCTCCTCTAACTCCTCGGGGCCTCTATTCGTTAGAGAACAAGGCGGTACCATTACTATTAAAGGGATCAGGCAACAAATTTTGTATTTTATTAAACAAGCTAACCCTGACTCTTTTCCTCTTGCACATGATATCAGGGCGGTTGCCACCTCGGTGAACTTCTTTCACCACATGAATTTTACAGACCTTTCCAGGTATACAGGGTGGAAATCACCGTCAGTGTTCAAGAAACACTACCTTAAACATTTGGAAGCCCTAAAATTTTCTACAGTAGCCGCAGGGAGCGTAGTTACTCCCGAGTAACTCACAGGTTAATGCCTTGACTCTTTATCTCTCCCTCTTACCTGCCTCATTTATACCCTATTGTATTCGTTGGTCTCGTACCTGAATACTGTTATTATATTTGTAAATTTTATGCTCCTGAGTATCTGTATATATTATCACTCACGGCATTATTATACCTACCTTATTGGATTTATGTTCATATTTAAGATACCCTTATAATTGTTTTTTGGTACTCATCTCTGATTAAAGCATCCTGTATTTCTCTTACGCTTATGTTTTTTCCTTTATTTTGCAAGTTTGGTGACATTTTTCTCTTGTATAGATTCACTGGATGGCACAGGTTCGAGCCCAGAAAAGGGATTTTGACGTAGGAAAAATCTATTTCTGGGCGAAGGACCTGTGCCGCCCAGTGAACCCTCCCAGCTCCTCTCCCTTGGAGTCCCCAAACTTTGGGTGCTAAGGAGTTGGGTTCTGAGCGGATGCATTGTTAGTAGTACCGAGTGAGGTTGAACGGCTCTCCTCTATTGGGGTTCTCTGTCGTGGATTAATCTAAATAGTGCGGGACCTCTGGAATATACGCCCAATTTTATACCGACACCAATAGGTGAGCGAGCTAGTTAACCTAGCACTCCTTTACATTTTTTTCTCTGGAATATTTAGCAGTAAATTACCTAAGAATAAGTGCTAAATGGAGCTTATTCACTGGGCGGCACAGGTCCTTCGCCCAGAAATAGATTTTTCCTACGTCAAAATCCCTTATATATATATATATATATATATATATATATATATATATATATATATATATATATATATATATATATATATTGTATATTTTATTATATATATATTGGTGTTTATATAATACTATATTAACTATATATAGTAGATGTTTTGAATAAGTTAATAGTATACTGTACACAATAATCATTATTGATTGTAATGTGCATCAGCTGACCTGATTATGGCACCCAAAATATTTACTGTAGATTGATAAAATACACCCAAAATTTAAAATAAAGTACAATGTTTTATTAAAGCACAATTAATGATTTAAATAATCACAATTTTCTAGAATGCAATAATGCTTCCGAAATGAAATCGAGTATTTCACACACACACACACACACACACACATATCAGCTGTTGAAAAGTAATAGAATGCACAGTTTTTGTTTATTCAAAAGAAACAATTATTATCCAGATATTTAATTGTTCCGACACAGATACAAACCTTCGCTATTTATTAGGGTATTACTTTCGGTGCAGCTGAAAGACGAGCCATGATCATTTTAGTGAGGGATAACTACCCCATCCGCTAGTTAGCGGGTGGGGGGTGGGGTAGACTGGCTACCCCGCTCACTCATATCTGTCAGCTGAGTAACCACTTTACTTTTTGGCTCGGTAGAGGACGGACATGCTGCCCTTCTCTCCCGCTAAGACTTGCCTTGATGTTTTTTTGTTTATTTTTTGTTTTCTTGTGTGTTTTCATTAATCTTACATATATATGAGTGTATGTATGTATAAATGGAAATATACGTTGTTAGATACGTGTAGCTTTAATTGCTGTTGACATCGTATCCAACTGCCTCCGCCGTAAGGGAGTTGTCATTGCCGCCCTTCCCTGCGACTGATGGTCGGCTGGTTCTCAACACTGCCGTGTGATTGTTTCATTACAGAATTAAAGTGTATTACAGTTCAGCTCCCTTTCGAGGAATTATCTTGCAAGGAAGGTGACTTATTCCCCGAATAGTGTATTTTGTGCAACGGAGCATGAATTGTAATTGATAACAACTTCCTTTTTTCACAGGTAACAGCGACGTAGAACACAAGGCCGAGTGCTACGGCCGCCCTGTTCGTTATCTAGCGCTCAATGTGGTGGCTCGTGGGCTGCCCTCATTACGAGGTAGCCTTCGCTGTCAACCTTCAACTTTATCGCGCGCGAGAGAGAGAGAGATTTTTGTTTACGCCTAGGCTTTTTTCCCAGAGCTGGGAGAAAGTTTTACTTAGGCTATGTCTTCTTGCGGGAGGACTTCTCTCTCCTTCGCAAGAGAGATTTTTTACACCTACGCTTTTTTCCCATAGAGCTGGGAGGAAGCTTGCCTTAGGTGATGTCCTCCTTCGGGAAGACTTTTCTCTCGTTCGCGAGAGAGTTTCTTACGCCTACGCTTTTTTCCCATAGAGCTGGGAGAAAGCTTGTTTTAGGCGATTTCCTTCCTCGGGAGGACTTCACTCTCGTTCGCGAGAGAGAGATTATTAAGCCTACGTTTTATCCCATAGAGCTGGGAGAAAGCTTGTCTTTGGTGATGTCCTCCTTCGGGAGGACTTCTCCCTCGTTCGCGAGAGATATTTTACGCCTACGCTTTATTCCCATAGAGCTGGGAGAAAGCTTGTCTTAGGCGATCTCCTTTGAAAGAACTTCCCTCTCGTTTGCGAGAAATAACTTGTAGGAGCTTGCTGATCCACCAGGGGCAGTGGCAGAGCTTTCTCCTAAGCAGGTTATCCCTTTGGGGGAACGAGTCTCTCGTCCTCGAGAGAAGACCGCTTCTGGGCATCGGCGGTCCCCCGTTACGCTTGTGGTTCTCCTTCAGGGGTGGAGCGAGAGCCTTCTCTTAAGAGATATCTCCTTCGGGAGAACAAACCTCTTATGCGGAGGTTTTATCTTGAACCTGCTGGTTCTCCTTGATCCTTCGGGGTCTCGTTCGATCACCCTTTGGGCTGGCGTGATCATTGAGCCTTCGGGCTCTCGTCATGTTGATCCTGCAGGTTCTCATGACAGTAGGGACTCCGCTTGAAACCTTCAAGTTTCAGTTACGCTGAACCTTCGGGCTCTCGTAACGATGGTAACGTTGAATCTTCGGGAACTTGTGCCATCAATCACGCTGACCTTTCGTGGTCTCGTGACAGAGGAATCTCGGTTCCTTGTTACACTGATCCTTCAAGGTTTCGTAACATTAGTTATGCAGAACCCTTGGGCTCTCGTAACTTTAGTCACTCTGACACTTCAGTGTTTTGTGACAGGGAAGCTTTGGTTTCTCATTGCTCTGACCCTTCGTGGTCTCGTAACATTAGTGACGCTGAACCCTTGGGCTCGCGTAACTTTAGTCACTCTAACACTCCGGTGAGTTGTGACATGGAAACTGCGGTTTCTCGTTATGCTGACCCTTTGGGGTCTCGTAACATTAGTTACGTTGAACCCTAGGGCTCGCGTAACTTTAGTCACTCCGACACTTCGGTGTTTAGTGACAGGGAAACTTTGCTTTCTCGTTGCGCTGACCCTTTGGGTTCGCGCAGCACAGTTCACGCTGAACTTTCGGGTTCTCGTGACCAGAGTTATTCTTTTTATGACAGAGTTTTCAAACTCTCGTTGTGTTGATCATTCGCGCTCACACAACACAAGCTATCGTAAACCTTCGGGTGAGCGTAGCAGTGAGTTCTCCCACCAACCTGAGAGCTCTCGCGCGCACGACCAAGTTGGCGCGCACGACTGACTTGGCGTGCACGACCGTCTTGGCGCGCAAGCAAAATGGCGATACTGGCGCGCGGGTTCATCCTATGGCGCGCCACATATGCGAGCAACCTCATGCATGCCAGGTGCGCGAACAACCTCGAGCGCGAAAAAGCGCACGACCATATTGGTCCACACGCACCATATTGGCGCACACAATCGGATAGGAGCACACGGTGAGATTGGAGCGCACGACCGTATTGGCGCGCGCGCACAAACAACGAGGCGCACAAACAACTCTTAAGATCCTAAGGGGTCTCACAACGCAGTTCACGCTGAACCTTTGGGTTCTCGTGATCATAGCCATACTTTTATGACAGAGTTTTCGGACTCTCGTTGCGCGAAGTGTTCACGAGTGCACAAGAGGTTTACTCTCATGACAAGAGTTTTTGATCTCTCGTCCCATGAATTGTTCGCGCGCGCCCATCGTCATCAAGAGTTTTACTCTGATGACAGAGGGATGCCTGTTGCCTAAGGGTTTATGAATCTCTATAGGTAACTATGACACAGTTTCTTTGGGTCCTGGTCACGTAACACGATTCCTGGAAATTCCATCAGGAATCAGCGACAGAGTTCCCGCGGGTTCTTGGCACAACATCCCTTAAGGTCGTGAGAAAGGAATTCACAAAAAAGATTCTGAACCCCTAGGTTCTCATCCAAATCTCTTTTTCCGCGCTCCAGGGTTTTCTGAAAACTCTATGGTCGACCCCCCCCCTCTACGGGATGGTTCTTCCAAAGGTGTGACTTGATACGTCACTCTACACTCCCAGCTGATTACTATATCAGCTAGTCTGGTTTTGCCAGCACCGATCCTTTCGTTTACGAACGAACCACCGTCATCTTTCCTCCACCTTCCCACTTTGAGTGGTTTGGTTAGCAGATGGAAATGAGCGGGGAATAAAAACTTCATTAACTTTGCAGTTCATTTCTCCTGGCAGGCCTAACGAGAAAGCGTTCGATGGCAACCCCTTTGGTTAAGCGGTCGATGGCAATTATGTCTGGCCTTCTTGAAGCAAACCCCCACATACGAGACTTCACCGTTTTTCAGGAGACTCGTTCCTGAGAAGTTTTTACAAAACTTCAATGGGTGTTAAAACTTTATGAAGGCCATAAGCCTTCCCGGGGCATGCACTCTAGCCAAGACAAAACCACGAGGTTATTATCTTAAACTCGGTTCTACCGTTTGATGGAGGCAGCCTCCCCCGTCATTGTAACCTGGGTATAACGGCTTGCCATTTTACATGATAGTCTTTAGAGACTTTTTATTCTATCCTTACATGGTTATTGTTTTGAACAATTAGTCCTGAATGAACATTGTTAGCTGACGTTAAAGAACGATAGCAACAGCGTGGGCATCTTTTCATTACGTTACGAACGTTTCAAACCCCACCCACAGGTAAATAGACATCCGGTTCTGTGTAATGAACACTGGCTAGCCCCTCACATAAAGAGGAGGGGGTAAACCAAAGGGGAAATGATCGCTTCTATAACTGTATATTTTGTTTGAGAACATGTTCGCTCTCATTCAAGAAAATATTACAGTTAGTTAACGATCAAAATTCTTTCGGCAATAATGTTGCGATTCGTCGCACATACATTATTTCTGCAACCGGATTTGTTGCAAACGTTTCCTGGAGGCAGAGAATACTCATGCGCTAACGCAAATGGACAAGTACATAAATGCGTGTAAGCCATCTTTCTGCCAATAAGGGCTAAATATATCTTCCAATTAGAGCTCCATTCTATTAAATTGTATACAAGTATTGCTCGACTTACGACCGAGATAGGGACTGAGCGATGAGTCGTAAGTCGAGTTGGCCGTAGGTCGAACTAGAAAAGTGAAGTTTCCGTAGATTTATTTTGATACATTATGATTCGCTAATCATCTGGATCATATTTTGTCAATATTTTCTTACTGTCTATCATTATTCCATTTTTTTGTTTCTTAGGATATCATATGCTCTATAAATGCATTATTGTATTCTATTCATCAATTTTGGAAGCATTTTACAATCGAGTACTGAAAATTTTGTTTACCTTTGGTTATGATCATCTGATCTGAAAGTGCCGCTCCCTACCATATCAAAATATGGCGTACATACGTATGGCATATTTTTTTATCATTTCTTAACTTATTAGAAATATCTTCATGATGAATATTACATCAACTCCAATATGTTACAGGAAATCTGTTTCCATACAGTTCGTGTAATCATTAGGTATAATGCGAAATCGTTGTAGCTCTTTGTGTGTGTGTGTGTGCTCGCTCTCGCAATCACATACGGGTAGTTCATTCTTAAAGCTTCATACAGTATTGTAGTTCAATATTAAGCCTTTATATTTCATTAGATATTACCGTGTTTAATTGTGTTATATTAAAGAAAGTTTATATTTTATTTTTCAATTTCTTGAGCATATCAATAATCAACAAATACTTTTAATTTACTTTCGGTTGGCATCAGCTGATCTCAAGGTCACGCTGCCGTATTAATATTATGGCACATACATATAGTGCGAATACCACTGATTTATATAATTTTCTTGACATTCAAGATTTCTTCTTAATGCATATTACATCATCGCCAATATTTTATAGCGTATCACATTTTCCATACAGTTCATTTATAGAACTTATTATTATTTATAAAAGGAATACGCTCTCTCTCTCTCTCTCTCTCTCTCTCTCTCTCTCTCTCTCTCTCTCTCTCTCTCTCTCTCTCTCTCTCTCTCTCTCTCTCTCTCTCTGTGCATTTTATTTTAATTCAGTTGTATCTTCATATTTTTTTTGAAAATTATTAAAAAATTCTATGTATCATTATTCGACATTTCGATTATGGGAATAGTAACGCATCGGAAGGAAATCACTTGATTTGCCTCTCGCCTTCCGCCAGAAATGTGACGTCATCAGACTTTTTTTCTTAAATTTGCAAAATATGTAAATTCAATTTCTTTGTTTCTCGCAAGAAATGAAAAGAAAATACTAACTTCACAAACAAAAGTATTTTATTTTTATAATGTAAAAGGAAATATATTATTTTCAAGAAAATATTTGCCGTATTAGTATATTTTCTTTAGATAAACATCGATCCATTATCAGAGATTAAAAAAGTAGCGTTCAGTCAAATTTACGCTACGTAGTACTCATGACAACCGATACAGACCCTCAAATTACTTTGTATCGTTACTTAATATTTCGATGATGGAAATACTAATATTAATCGTTAGCCTATGGGAAGGAAATCACTGTATTGCCCGGACGCTTTCCGCCGGTGATGTGACGTCACCAGACATAATATGAACTCGACAGATATTAAAACTTTTCTTAATGTATTTTTAACTGAAAATAAATACTGAATATTAACAATAAAAGAAAATAATAATTTACCAAGATAAATCAGTTTATATGTATACAAGAAAATAGATTATTTTCAAGGAAATATTCGTCCTATTTCCGATAAACTTGTGACGTCATCACCCTGAAAAAATGGTCGTAAAGTCGAATAGTCAGTCGTATGTCGCATAGGTCGTAAGTTGAGCAATATCTGTATTTATATCCCTTACTGAAACCAGGTTATTTAGTACATTACTTTGCTACTTTTCTGTAGCCAGACCTACGCCATTTACGTTCTTCCTCCTCATTGGCATTTTTTCCTTTTCCCCGATCGAAATTCTTAGTCTCCTACAAAGACTTTGGCTGGAAACTTCTCATAAGCATTTCTGTTTCCTAGTTGGGAACATTTAATATAAATGCTAGTTTACCGATCGGAGACGGAGAAGTACGAACATTTTTTGTCATAAGAAGGAGAAACCTCCATTACGAACGTTTCCAACGTTCTCCAACTGAGTTCCGGACACGACTTTTAAGTCGAACTACGCATGCATACTGTCATGCGCACAGTTCGGTGGTACTACGCCATAGTTGACTTATGCTCATAACCCTCCCAACAATAGATTGAAGATACGTCTCAATCCCCTCTTGGGTTTGGTTGGATGCGTTCGGTGATTACCGTACAGTCTCTTGTCCGGAAAGGGATCTCTATGGAGATTCGCTATTATAACATAAGCTGTACTGATTAACTGGTTTACCATTTGGTATCGGTCTTATTCGGCCAACCACACTTAATAAGGATTAGTGGCAGTTGAAGGGAGAACAGGCTGTTCCCCTTCGTTGCAAGAACGTGCAATTAGTTACACGTCTCGACATCATCTTGAGGTGTGTGTATTGCTATGCACCCTCCCCCCTCCTCACTGCTGGACAATCCACAGATGATGGGTGGCAGACGAGAGCTTCTGCAAAGAGGCCTGTCTTCTCGTCTTCCATTTGGACCTGATGCTCTCTATAATGCATCAAAAGAGAGGGGGGGGGGGGGGCCGCCATATGCTATACCATTCCATCCTCGTCTGTTGGCCGATTCAGAAAGGTACCAGCATTCACCTCTTTTAGAGAACCATCTAGCAGTATGAAGCCTCAGATGGACAGAGGACAACTAGTTGCCGCCATCTGCTCGCATCATTCCTGGTATAGGAATGTGCTTGCAAAACCACCCAGATAGTGAGCTCCTAGTGTCTTGGAATCATCTTGTATCCAACAAAGTCTTAACTTTGTAGAGTCCCCGACTGTGGTTATGCTCGCAGCGGCCCTAATCTTCAGGCTCCCACTCGACCATTCCCCAGGCCCTCAAACAAGATGTATTCCAAGATCGGTGGGGCGGCCTAGAGGTGTGCCTTGTTTCCCCCCCCCCCCCATTCGTTCTGGTGAAAAAGTCCTCAGCCAAGTCAGGATAAGCAGGATCTTATCAATGATTCCAATAGCTTCGCTATGGCATCCCGCAGAATGGTTCCCAGACCTTCTGCAGCCCCTGACGGAGCTCCAATAGCTTCACTATGGCAACCCGCAGAATGATTCCCGGACCTTCTACAGCTCCTGACGGAGTTCCAAGGGATTTTCCTCCACGGCACGATCTTCCAAGCAGCCACGTGCTAACACTTTCCTAAGCTGTAGCTTTGCTTCGACTTCTCGCCTGGGACGATCCTACACCACCCCTCTGAGAGAGGCCTTTCGCAACAGGTGAAGGAAAAGATGTCGAGGCTCCTCAGACAATTTTCAGCGTCGGTCTTCCAGGCGAAGTGTTCGGTCCTTTGTGACTAATGTCGTGGAAGGGGATTCTCTCCCATCAATGCCTTTACTTATGCAAGTGTGAGATAACTTGTCCACCGTCAGATCTCAGCTTCCTCCTGGGAATGCGGTTCGGGTCCCTCAGTCTCTGAAGGCCCCTCTCTATGAACCTTAGGTCCAGCAGCAGATCGCTTCCTTACACGGAAGACATCCTTTCTACTCACTTGGGCTTTTGACCAAGAGAGTTAGTGTGTTGTATGATCCAACCTCTGATGTCTCCTACCCTAGGAGACGGGGAGAAGTAATCCTCAGCGGCGTCCCCGAGTGGATTGCCAAGACTCAAATCCGAGTGTGCTGTACCCCTGGTGCAGCCCATTTCGAATAAAGTGTCTTCGTTCGGTAACCGGAAACCCATCAACTGGGGTTTTACCCAGTGAAGAGTCTGTGGGGTTACCTTAAAAGAACGATACCAACTCGCCCCCATGTGTCAGCACTGTTGACCAGCACGGGGAAGGTCAAGAGGAGGACCTCAAGGATTTCCTTCCCCTCTGGGATCTGAAGGCAATTTAGGTTACTCTTAATCTAGACTCTCCTCCATCCTAAGACCCAGAGCTCGTAACGTCACTGGCGTTGCTACGTCCCTGGCGTTCAAGAAACTACTCTGTGGTGCAGATACTTTAAGTGGGCTTGTGGAAGCGTCAGTCGACCTTCTCGGCCCACTACCTACAAAGACATAACCCACAAGAACGTGGAGACCTTTTCCATTGGTCCTGTGGTGGGCGCACAACAAATGGTCTAAACACCCCAGGCTTGATGGACAAGTAGCAGAGGGTTGAGGTGAGGCTACCCGGATTAGTCTGGGGTGAATGAGTAAGAATGCCTGGCTCCTTTCTTCCTTTCACCTTCTCCCCTCTGCTGGAGAAAACAGCTCCGTAAGCCTCAGCATAGCTGACCTCACCTCGCTGCAAGTAAGACCCATTTCCCTTGTGCCTCCTAGGTATAGAAGAATACTTTGTCCCCAATACCTTTTAGAGGGAGGGTATTTGGTAAGTCTTTAAGAACAATAGGTTCTGTACTAGAGTTCCTATATTAAAGACAAGCCACACTGTTAGTTCCACTCACACACAAGCTTCTGCAGGCCACTATCAGTGCATTACCTCATATTGGCACTTGATTTTAGCGAGGGTAGGGTCCCTTCTACTATCGATCACAGATCGAAATAGAGAGGACCCCGGGCCATGACCAAGGCCAGTTGATAAGGACTTCCTCCCTCTTAAGAATAAGTCACCCTAATAAATAGCGAAGGTTTGTATATGTGTTGGAACTAATAACAAATTTTGAAATAATTTTTATTTTTGGGCTCAAGCCATGTCGTCCTGATGGAAGTTCCTTCATTAGTAGCTTCCTAGGTATATTTGACTACAGTGATATATCCCAGAGAATTTACCAAAGGTATCCAGAATTCTAACTCCTGGAGCGAATATCCCTTAAAATTTGAAAAGGGATATCGCGTAATATCAGAGGACGTATTCTTGACACGTCTTATAGCTATCTACACCCCTAATAGCGTTTTTGCTTCGAGGGGGAAAAGTGGCAAGAATATAGGAGTCTTTAAAAAGGCGACGCTCCTACCATACTGAAAATAGTGCGCCAAATCGCCACCGCGCGGCACTACCAAGCCATTCTTTTTGCAGTAGCTTTGTTGACCAGTGTTATCCCGTGTTATCTCTCGCTATTTTGGAGTTTATTAGTCGCTATGATGTCTTTACCAGCCTCATCTGCTTCTGGAAAGTTAAGTAATATCCTTGAATTGTGTAAATGTAAGCTCTTGCCCGTTTGACTCTTCGATTGAGATCGTAATTAACGTAACAAGAGCTGTTGCCAGCCGGATGGCGTCATAGACGCATTCGTTCTTTCTTGTACATCTAGTTAGCCAGAACGACTTTCCCGGCATTATTGCTTTAATAACTTTAGCTATTTAGAATTATAGCTAGGGATTTTTATATTATGTCACTGTTGTCGTGGATTTGGCTATTTATTTCGAGCCTCACGAGTGCTAGGCTTCCTAGCCTAGGCACCTTCACACTTCATGCATGATATAACCTTCCTGGTAAAGTTTTATTGAAGCTCAGGCAATATTTTATACAATTAAGATATTACTGCATAAAATTTTCCTCTTCCAAGATAGTATACGAGAGAGTTCGGTGAACGATTCTCACGGCTCCTAGGCTACTAGCCTAGGGGCTTTAGTATACTTTCATACATGTCCCCAATTGCACTTGTATTGTCTTTTAAGGGGAGACTGACACCTCCTATACCTTTTAAGTTGATACTAATCTCCTGGGGAGATTTAAGAGCAATTCCCCTTCCCTCTGACTAGCCTAGGCTATCCTCAGTTAGTTTTGCCTTGAACTGAGTTCTGGCAAATCTTTACTGGTGTGTTACGTTTCTTTCTCTTAACCACTGAGACGGTTTTTGAGCTTAGAACGGGACATCAGAGTAGAATGTCTGTGTTAGGCATCTTACTGTCTTGGTGAAATTATTTCCCAAGTCAGGTTAGGTTGTCTTTACAGGAGGCTAGACCTCCCTAGACCATACTGGAGGTTTTGTATGACAATTCTTCCTTCCATGGTCTAGCAGACAGTCCTGTGCTGGTAGATCTTAGACCGAAGAAATGATTTCCTCCCTGCCTAAGATCTCTGGTACGAGATTCTGTTCTTTTGCGAGACTGCGTCCTGTGTGCCGCCTTCTCACTTGACTAACCCAACCTGGGGAAATGATTTCCCCTACTTGAGGTTATCTTTTATGAGATCAGAATCCAAAAGGTTAGGTAATGCCTTCGGGTATTACCTCACTTATAGGACCCTTACCCCTTCCCCACTGTCTCTTTAGTGTTGGCTGAGCCATCACTCTCCCTGGCCGTCATTCTACATTTGACACTATGGGTAATCTGAAGAATTGGCCTAAGGTTCCCTGTCTGCTGCTGGCAGGTACCCTCATATTTATTAGAGTGTTCTTCAGTCCTCCCTTGGACTGCCTTCCATATCCCATATGGATGGGATATGGTTGGGTGGAAGCCCGAATATAATTCCCCCTTCCACTTGAACCCTCATTCTGGATTTAGGCCGGCAAGATTGAGCCTTTGCCTTCCTCCATCCTCTCTCTTTTTCTCTGCTTTTCCTTATACTGGCCGGTAGCCGTCAGCTAGTAGTTGCCGGCGGCCATATGTGGGTTGTCTGTCGGCCGGCAGTTGCTCCGCCGCCACTTGCCGTGGGTGTCGCTGATCGACGACTCGACGACAGTAGACATTCTATGACCGGCCCCCGGCAACTAAGTTGTCTGCCGGCAGCCGGCCACCCAAAGTTTAGACTTTTGCCGCTGGCTGCCGCCGGGTCCTACTTGATAGAGGGATCCTTCGGCTGCCAGCCGGCAGAGCCGCTGCCGACGACCTGCCGCCCATTACTCTGAACACAGTAACTGCCTTCAATAGCCCAGAACAGGCCAGCATATGCCGGCAGGCTCGGCAGGACTAGCGGCATGCCGCCGACAGTCAGTGCTCTAGCCCAAAAGTTTTTTCCAACCTACAAGGTGCTTCATGGGCAGCCTATTGTGAGACCATCACATATAAGAGAGTGATTCTCTCTACCATTTAATGGTTTTCAACCATTATTGAAATCCCCAATATTGAACCTAGAAGATTGTGTTAAGAAGACACTTTATATTAAAGGATATCATCTTCCCCTAAATTCGTTAACCCTTTTACCCCCAAAGGACGTACTGGTACGTTTCACAAAAGCCATCCCTTTACCCCCATGGACGTACCGGTACGTCCTTGCATAAAAATGCTATAAAAATTTGTTTTCATATTTTTTTATATTTTTTTTTAGGAAATTCAGGCATTTTCCAAGAGAATGAGACCAACCTGACCTCTCTATGACAAAAATTAAGGCTGTTAGAGCAATTTAAATAAAATATACCGCAAAATGTGTTGGGAAAAAAATAACCCCCTGGGGGTTAAGGGTTGGAAATTTCCAAATACCCCGGTGGTAAAAGGGTTAAGAATTTAGTGTTCAATATCGGAGGTGGTCATAGCAATGGGCTGGACAGGAAACACAAGTAGGTGTCTTTCCTATTTTCTAGCTTACTCTATCGAAGCTATATAACATTAAAAATATGTATGTTGAAATCTGAGAATTTCACCGAATACTTATATGCTTCTCTTTCTTTACAGGAGCATCCCGAGTGTGGGAACAACTTTTGTGGGGTCCGCAGTAAGAACTTCTGCGGCCATGACGTGTGCACAGCCCATGCTCACTGCGCAGTCACCAAGGAGGCTCTCAAGTACTGGGACCCACAGGTATGTACCATTTGTGATAAACTGGTAAAAGAGGCTTTTGATGATCAAAAGTCTACAGAGTCAAGGGATGCAGCAAGGGAGACGCTGCAAAAATGGGTCAGGGGTTTTCAGAAGAACACCTTTGGCCCATACCTTCCTAATAAAAGGATGAGGGACTGTCTTTTCCTTAGAGCATCTGCGGATGCAATCATTTCCCAGGCTCAACCTGAGATTCCCCTCGTTCAGATTCCGATAGATTCTGTTGTTTCGGACGCCTTGAAGGGCATCCAATTGGAGGACAACATGTCGGTTGTCTCAGAGGAGACTGTTCTCAATCTCCTATTGAAGGAACTGGATCAGGAGGATGATGTACCTCCTGAAACTAAAGTCGAAAAAACCGAAACGATTTCGGTGTCATCAGCCGCGGTAACTGAGCCGGTGCCTTCGACTTCTTCCACTGCCCCCCAGTTAGATTCCATCACGAGTACGTTGCACTCGCTGTTGTCCATGGTGCAGGACATACAGAAGAAATCGTCCGAGA
This sequence comes from Palaemon carinicauda, assembly GCF_036898095.1. Lineage (NCBI taxonomy): Eukaryota > Metazoa > Arthropoda > Malacostraca > Decapoda > Palaemonidae > Palaemon > Palaemon carinicauda. The sequence goes on along the minus strand of NC_090735.1, from coordinate 71,883,123 downwards.
AAGAAGCTTCTCTTTGGACGGAAATGCATCAGCTGGTTGCAACGGGTTTAGCCTCGAAGAAGCTAAACGTCAAGGATCTCCCCGCTTTCTCTGACGTCAATCCCTGGAGATATGCAGAGCATATGCCAATGTCAGGGGGGAAGATCTTCCTCTCGGAGAAACTGGGCACTGTTCCAGTAAAGGAAATTGAGTTTTGGCCCAGCAAAGGGGCCTATCCGTATTGCTATGTCCGTCTGAGGACGGAACCTGCATCCAAAGAGGAGACAGAGCCGAAGGAGACTATTGTTCTCGAACTTTCTAAGGCCCAGGCCTTATATACAACCACCTTGAAGGAGAGGGCCTTTACTAGCTCCAAGGTGCCGGCTCTCAGCAAAAAGCACCCTTCTTTTATTGCTTACCCCAATCGTGCCTTCCCTTTTATGGAAAAAGGGTTTAAGGCAGTCAAGGCAGAGAAACCTTGCCATACACTTGAGGAGTGTAGACTCTTTTCCCTCTACATTTGAGGAGTGTAGACTCTTTTCCCTCGCCTTTCCATCAGATGATGCAGACTGGAAGGATGTCCACAACACCTTCACAGTCGGTAAACTGGAGGCAGATATTGCCGGACGGCAGTTCGGTGAAGACCTCCCGAAGTTGTCAGACTTTCTCCTGCGTAGGGAACAGGAGACGAAAGAACGTCTTGCTGCCTCTATGTCTCTACAGACTGGGCTAGAGACACTGGCAAGCATTCCGGACACCCCAGATATGTACATGGTCTTCGCCAAATCTCATTTGGCGACAGTCACCAAAGATCTGTACAATTTTATTAAGACCCGAAGGGCTTGTAGAGAGTTCGTGTTCGCCTCGGCTGCGGTGAGGCACGAACCGAGGAAGCTGATAGCCTCCAATATCTTGGGAAAAGACCTCTTCCCAAGCGAAGTGGTCAAAGAGGTCGTGGACAACGGAGAACAGGAATCTCCTCTCCAAGTGGGGCTTGTCCTCTAAAAGAAAATCTTCCGCTGATGAGGGTCCCCAGCCAAAGAATAAATCAAAACGACCAAGAGTGCCCTCTCGGCCAAAACAACAGCAACAGCTTCCCATGGCCACGGTGCCCCAGACGGTGGCACAACCAACCACCACCTTCCAACTGGTGCCCCAAATGATTGCGACCCAGTCGCCTGTGTTCACCCCAGTCTTCGAAAGGCAGTCAACAACCTTTAGGCCGAAGTCTCGAGGTTCCTTTAGAGGATCCTCTAGACACCCCTTCAGAGGTAGGGGCAACAAAGGTGGACGTGGCCAAGGAGGTAAGTCCTCCAACCAGCACTCAAAGTGAGATGCTACCGGTAGGAGGGAGACTTCTCTTTTTCCGGGATCGTTGGACCTTCGATACCTGGGCCCACAGCCTAATCAAGAATGGACTAGGGTGGAGTTGGAACACAACTCCACCAAACTTTCCTCAATTCTTCCAACACTCAACCCCCATACTGGTAGAATATGTTCAGGAACTCCTGAACAAAAGAGTTATAAGGAAGGCGAAGTCCATCAAATTCCAAGGAAGGCTATTTTGTGTTCCGAAGAAGGACTCGGAAAAGCTCAGAGTCATTCTGGACTTATCACCACTCAACAAGTTCATAGTGAACTACAAGTTCAGAATGCTGACGCTTCAATACATAAGGACCCTTTTTTGCCCAAACGGGCATACACAGTCTCCATAGAGCTGACGGATGCGTACTGGCATGTTCCAATCAACCGTCAAGTTTCCCCCTACCTAGGGTTCAAACTACAAAAAAGAAAGCTCCAAGGGTATTCACCAAGCTTGCGAATGCAGTCATTCATCAACTACGCCTGAAGGGAATTCAGATGGTAGCCTACCTGGACGACTGGCTGGTGTGGGCAGCATCCGAGGAAAAGTGCATGCAAGCCTCCAAGAAAGTAATTCAGTTCCTGGAACACTTAGGATTCAAGATCAACTTGGGAAAGTATCTCCAGCTCAAAAGTTCCAGTGGCTGGGCATCCACTGGGACTTACAATCACACTGCCTTTCCTTTCCATCAAAGAAGAGGAAAGAGATAGCAGGATCTGTCAAAAGACTCCTTCAATCCGCCAGGATATCAAGAAGGCAACAGGAGAGAGTGTTGGGGTCCTTCCAGTTTGCCTCAGTGACAGATCCAGTATTGAGAGCACAATTGAAAGATGCATCAGGAGTTTGGAGAAAATACGCATCAAACGCTCAAAGAGATCTAAAAAGACCGATACCAAATCGTCTGCGATCACTACTCAAGTCATGGTTGGAGGCCAAGAACCTAAAGAAGGAGGTACCCTTGCAACCGCCTCCACCGTCAAGTCACCGTTCACACGGATGCCTCAAAAGAAGGGTAGGGAGGTCACTCTCATCATCGGAAAGTCCAAGGAACCTGGTCTCCCCTCTTCAAAACCTTCCACATCAACTTTCTGGAAGCCATGGTAGTTTTTCTCTCACTGAAGAAACTGAAACTTCGCTGCTTAAGCCACATCCGTATGGTTCTAGACAGTGAAGTTGTAATGAGATGCCTAAACCGACAAGGCTCGAGATCGCCTCAAATAAATCAAGCGATACTGGCCATCCTCCGACTAGCGGAGAAGAAAAGATGGCACTTGCCAGCAGTCCACCTTCAAGGGTTCCGCAATGTGACGGCGGACGCTCTATCCAGGGTCAACCCGATAAGAGTCAGAATGGTCCCTAGACGCAAGACCATTCTCTTTCATCTTACGCAAAGTCCCAGGACTGCAGATAGACCTCTTCGCAACGAGCGACAACAAAAAGCTACCCCGGTATGTAGCCCTGTACGAGGATCCTCTAGCGGAAGCGATGGATGCAATGTCCATAGACTGGAACAGATGGTCCAGGATCTACCTGTTTCCTCCAACCAACCTTTTCTGAAAGTCCTCGACAAACTGAGATCCTTTCAAGGGACAGCAGCAATAGTGGCCCACAAGTGGCCCAACAGTGTTTGGTTCCCTCTAGTAACGGAAGTACACCTGAAGCTGATCCCGTTGTCTGACCCAGTTCTGACTCAACAAGTGCAGAAATTGACTGTCTCAGCTTCATCACAGAAAACCCAGAACCTTCATCTCATGATTTTCTCGCCTTAGCAGTCAAGAAAAGGTTCGGAATTTCTAGGGACAGTATTAACTTCTTAGAAGAATACAAGTCAGAGTCAATAAGACGAAATCTTCAACAAGATTCCTAAAGCCTGCGCTAAACTTCAGCCCACAGCCCCTCCAAAGCCCATTTCATGGTCTTTGGATAAGGTTCTTCACTTAGCATCAACTCTGAACAATGAAGATTGATCGCTGAAAGACTTGACTCAAATGGTGATATTCTTATTTGCACTAACCTCAGGAGCCAGAGTTAGCGAAATAGTGGCCCTCTCGAGGGATGATGGCCACATTCAGTTGACAGACTGCGGAGAACTGAACCTCTTTCCGGACCCCGACGTTTCTCGCCAAGAACGAGCTGCCCACTAAGGGATGGCGTCCCTGGAGAATTTGCCCTCTGAAGGAAGAAGCATCCCTCTGCCCAATGGAATGCCTAAAGGTCTGTCTTCGTAGAACTTCAGTCTTAAATTGAGAGAGATCAGCTTTTCAGGGGAGAGACTTAAGGTTCAACGTTATTCTTGAAACAGATAAGGGCGAAAATCACCTATTTTATACGCAGAGTGGATCCAGACAGTACACCCGCAGGTCATGATCCGAGAAAAGTTGCCTCGTCTCTGAATTTCTTTCAGACAATGTCGTTTGAAAGCCTTCGTGCTTATACTGGATGGAAGTCATCCAGAGTATTCTTCAAACACTACGCGAAGCAATTATAGGAAATAAAATTTCATGTGGTGGCGGCAGGCAGTGTAATAAAACCTGGCGCTTGATTACTGCGAAGAACAGTGCACTATTCGGGACTTTTAGTGAAGGGTGTACATGATAGACTCTCAAGGTTTATCATGTTAAGTGTTGTGTCTAGTGATGACACTATAGACTGTTGTAACTACACAGGTGACATTAAGCATAATAGACTAACACAAGTGCCATGCATACTTATATGAGTGTTCCTAGTAACAACAAAATTCATAGTGAAATATACATATTTTCCATAGAGTGGCTGGTGTTTCCCCTTCAGATGAAACTTATATTTCTGTTATTACTATTTATGCCTTTGTGCAGAATTGTTCAGCGTAAAATGTAATTGATTACTACCATGATTTCTATTTTTATTGTAATAAACAATAGAAGGAATCTTTGTGTCTCTCACCTCAAATATTCTAGATTACGAATAAGGTCAGAGCATCCTTGATTCTATTAATATTTAAGAAAATATTGGGAACTAAGGTTACTACTGTTCCAAGCAAACAGGTAAGAACTGATTGTACTAGACTGTTTATCTTACTGAATGAAGGTTTCCTACACATATATAAACCTGTCTATCTCTTTAACAACCAGACTCGGGAGGTGTCAGTAACCTACACAGATCAATGCCATCTAAGTACAAACTATACGTATATGACGACACTAATATACAAACTGTTTGCTAGATTGTTCCTTGAACTCACAATCCTTGGGTTTTTTCCTAGAGTCTACCCAGACTCTTCCCTGTAGGGGGCAGGAAGCACTGACATATTCCATGATCAGTTGAATGATGTATAACGGTAACATCAAGTGTCTCTAGGTCCAGACGACCAAAGGAAAATTTATCTTGAGATGAACGGCACTATTGAAAATCCACAGATGCATTAATGCTCTGGTAAACTTCCATCAGGACGACATGGCCTGAACCCAAAAAACGGATTTTGAGCGAAGCCAATTTTGGGGTTCACCCTTTACATGAGAATATACGGTGCTGTCAGCGGGAAAAGGACTATATTTCATGAGGACGTTAAAATAGCGAAACCGTACCAAATAGTAAAAACTTAATAAATTCTCCAAAAATGTGCCAAATCTTCTCCAAAAATGTGCCAAATCTAGCTCGAGAGGTACTGAAATGGCACCTCTGGTGACTAGTTGGAGCAAGATGGGAGTGGAGAGGGAAGTAGCGTAAAGATAAAGTGCAGAGGAGTGCGGGCTGTTTGAAATCGTCCTGCCGCAAGAGTATTTCTCATGGTTATTAGATTTTTTATTTAATAGGTCATACAGTTTTGTGTCGCAATCGAGCGAAATCGCGAAAAATAAATTTGCGTGATGCAGGAGCTGACTGTATATCAAACTTAACCATTAAAACTTTTACCCCCAAAGGACGTACTGGTATGTTTCACAAAACTCATCCCTTTACCCCCATGGACGTACCGGTACGTCCTTGCAAAAAACTGCTATTTAAATTTTTTTTTGCATATTTTTTATAATTTCTTGAGAAACTTCAGGCATTTTCAAGAGAATGAGACCAACCTGACCTCTCTATGACGAAAATTAAGGCTGTTAGAGCAATTTAAAAAATATATACAGCAAAATGTGCTTGAAAAAAAATAACCCCTGGGGGTTAAGGGTTGGAAATTTCCAAATAGCCTGGGGGTAAAAGGGTTAATACATTTAAATGAAGTAGATATTAGAACATAATGCAATAACAAATGAAAAATTATAATACAGTACAAAAATGATACGAAAATGTGGAACCTTACCTTTCGAGTGGGGCGATGTCCGAAAGCGAAATAGGCAGAAGAGAGGAGGAGGGCGGCATTACGAAACGCTTAAAATTATTATTTTTTTTGTCTTATTTTTTGCACATTCTGTATTTCATTAATTTTATATTTGCTTTAAATTCTCCATTTATTCAGATCACTTTGACCTTCACCTTGGCTTACTAATGGAAACTTTGAAAAATAATGATCCAAGGAGGCATGTATCTGCCTACTTTTTAAAATGTTCCTGAAAGGACTTGGGGTAAATGTCATTGAACAACGTAAGAAAACGACCTATGTGAACCTTTTCGAGAGTTTTTTTTTCTATGAAATTGCCAATTTATGGTACCTAGATAGCATCTCCTTAATTTGGCATCATATCTCTGTCCTTGCTCCGAGAGAACTGTCCCTGAATGACGTTCATTTGCATGGCCTTGAAATACTAAAGGTTGGCTTGTCATAAGCTCCTCTTCGTGCTCCTTGAGAAGCTCATTAATATTGTCCTCATCGACGACTAGCCCTATGGACATAGTGAAACAATTCCCTTAACCTCAGATTCCGGAACAGGTTCAGGATCGTCACCGGTTTCTGCTTCACCTTCAGCTAGTCATACGTCAAATCCCTTGGAAGTCTCATACCGAGACGGCATCCGACCACAGCTTTTTACAAGAAGAGTTCCAGTTGAGTCTCAAAACCTCTTGCCAAGCTTGATCTATGAGTCTGAGGCTTATCACAACATCAAAATGCTCCTTCCAAAATTCACGAAGGGCGAGGTTTCTGCTGTTAATGATTTCGAAACATATCTTGAAGACATTTATAGCTTCTTGAAATTCAAAATATACTCGCTGGTCCAAGGACTGGAGGAGAGGGGTGGTGTTAGGTGGTAGGTAGAGAGCCATGATAAGGAATATTCTAGGAGGCTACACATCCTTGAGACCAGAGGGTGAACAGGGGCATTGTCCAATACCAGCAGAAATTTCAGAGGGAAGGGGTTCTCTTCCAAATATTTTTTACAGTCAGACCAAAACAAAGATTTATCCCCTCTATAAAAAACTGTCTCATTACCCAGGCTTTCTTATTAGCACTCCACATCACGGGAAGCTTCTTCTTTAACACTTTGTGGGACTAGAAGGCTTAAGGACTCCTCTTCGAATGATACACAAGTAGGGGCTTAACCTTACAATCCCCACTGGCATTGGCACAGAGTACAAGGGTAAGCCTGTCCTTCATAGGCTTATGCCCGGGTAGCTTATTCTCTTCCGCCATAATATAGGTCCGACAAGGCCTTTTTTTCTTCATTTTTTCTTTTCCCAAACGAGCCCAGTTTTGTCGCTGTTGAAGACTTGCTGGGGAATGTAGCCTTTCTGGAGACTCATCTTGTCAAATTTCTTAACAAAGGCGTTGGCCAATTTCGTGTCCGAGCTGGCAGCCCTCCCATGACTCACCACCGATGCATGATGTGATGTCCCTTCTCCTGCATTGTCTTCAACCTGAGTATGCATAAGATCACTGAAAATGGTGCTGGCCTTATGGCAGATTACTGTTTCGGTGATCGTGTCTCCAGTGATTTCTTTGTCCATAATCCAGAGGAGTAGTAGTCTCTCCATCTCATCATGAACGTGGCTCCTCTTACTTGAAAAGACAATCTCGCCCTTAAAAGGAGTTGCTGCTTTGATGGCTTCCTTCTGCTCAAGGATGGTGTCTATTGTCGATGGATTTCGGCTGTTCTCTTTAGTGACAACACTGGACTGCATGCCACCCTAATACAGCACTTCATAATTAAGTGTTGAATAAAGCAACACAAAAACTATAAGTATGAAATCAAAATCACCAACACTAATTCAATCTGAATTATAGAAAATGCCAAAACGAAATGGTTGAGGGACGCTGGCAGATGTATGATGGGAAAGATGTGGACCAATAGGGGAGCAGGATCTTCTGGTGGTAACTAGCATCAGGGTAGGGAGATAACCCATGAGAGAGCAGGACGATGGTGGCGTGTTTAAAGTTTGGGTGTCGCGCAAATTTTAAAATTTTTGGCGGCTGGTGAATTTAGTTTCGTATCCTGAGTATTTTTTTGTAATATGAGGTGAAAAAATCTTCATATAGTATGCCTTTTCATGTGATGAGTTTTTCATATAAAGAAACTTATGTATATAGAGGTTTCAGTACTTTACTGTAATTTAGGAGAAAATATGCAATTTATTTGGAGACTATTATTTGAAAATATTAATATTTTTGTAGCAAAAGTTTTTCCCATTTTTTTCTAGGAATCTGCCATTTAATTGTGAAGACTCAAGATATGGATAATGATAATTTTTGAGGCAACTTTTGTTCGTGAGTATTGTGTTATATGTATGGTACTTTATATAACATTGGAATGTTGAATGTTATGTGATGTCATACCTTTAAAAAGGTATTTTTCATGTTTAATTTAACATTTTTTTACTGTGTCCATATTATATGCATTGCGTTTTTTTCTTATGTCAGTGCTTACCCAAATCTAGTCTGTAAACAACAAATGTATGCGCACAGAAGCCAAAGGAAAGAGAGTCTCCTAATAAGTGGTGCTTTATTATTTAAGCTCTGAGTATTAACTAGCTATAAGGTCTTGCTATGCTATAATGCTGTATAATGCTATGGACATTATACAGTAAATTTTTTTTCAGATAAAAGGGTTATATTCTTGTATATATCTGAAAATTATGCCATTTTTGAATGTGTATCGTGTGCCTGTACTATGTGTTTTCTGTTGATTATATATATATATATGTTCAAGCATGTACAACAACAATGATTTTTAAAGAGGCGCCGCTTTCAAAAATGACTTGGTGAAAAAAATGTGGTTATTTTTTTTCATGCTTTGATGAAAGGATAAGGAATACATATTTCGTAACTACACGATTAATAAAGGATATATTTTTAAATCAGATTTGTTAGGGCAGACACTGTGTGAACTATAAAAACTAGATCTCCATGTACTTGTTTAGTTTGGAAATGAGTAGTTGTGTGATAAACTACTCTATTGTAAATAAGGCAGATACTTTATTCTGTTGAAGTTTTTTCTCCAATGTAAAGTCCTTTAGTAAATAACCAACAGATATAGTAGAGCAAGTGATTCATGGTAAAGGAGTTTATATATCTTTTATTTTACTATAATGTAAAGGCGTTTGTTATTTTACATCAAAATCCATTTGTAACTGGTTGAATTTTTACATGTGCATTCCATCTCTCCATTTCTTCTACTTTAGTTATCCTAATCATATGAATTTCCACCAAGCAAATTATGGTTATTTCCATGCCTCCTTGCAGTAGTATTTTTAGAAATTCAGCTATACTGTATCAGTATGGGTGTTTTCTTATGCACTAATGAAGATTATTAAGGCATTATGTATATAGATACTTTTGCCTAAAAACTAAGATTATTGGAGCAAACCGTCATAGAAATCCTGTTGATCCAAAGTTTTAGGCTAACGCACAATAAAACAATAAAGAGTAATAAAATTAGGGAAAAAATGGTAAAAACAAAAATAGGGAAGTTATAAGAAACAAAAAACAAAATACAGAATATTGAAGATGCAGTATTCTTGCAATTTATCATGAGACATGTGCTGCTTATGAAATTTTTGTAACAGAACTTAATACTTATTGATGCTAGTCAAAATGTACATATGTACAAATCTCCACATAACAGAGCAATTCTATAATACGACTGATAGGCCATTAACCAGTCCTTTTATGGAATGCAAATTCTTAGCTAGTTAAGAATATAAAGAATTGTTGAAAATGTTGAACTATTGCATATACAAAATTTAGAAAAAAGTAATATCAAGAGAGTTTATTGATGTTATCATTGACAGAATTACATGACCATTCAAAGATAATTCTGCTGCCGTTTTAACCATCATATAAAATAGTGATAGGAAGTCATTTACTGTTTTACAGCGAAGGAAAAGAGACCTTCAGGAATTGGCAGGGTATTACATTTTGCACTTTAAGACTGAATATACACACCAATTATTATTATCATTATTATTACTTGCTAAGCTACAACCCTAGTTGGAAAAGCAGGATGCTATAAGCCCAGGGGCTCCAACAGGTAAAGTAGCCTAGTGAGGAAAGGAAACAAGGAAAAATAAAATATCTTAAAAACAGTAACAACAATAGAATAAATATTTCCTATATATACTATAAAAACTTTAACAAAACAAGAGGAAGATAAATAAGATAGAATAGTGTGCCTGTGTGTGCCCTCTAGCAAGAGAACTCTAACCCAAGACAGTGGAAGACCATGGTACAGAGAATATGACACTACCCAAGATTAGAGCACAAAGAGCACAAAGCCTCTCATAATGATTACGAAAGTAAAGGGAAGAGTGGGCTTCTTTGGAGATTGATATAATGTGAATGATTGTTTGACTCTTCCTTATTTACGAAAAGAAATTTTCTTTTGAGGATCCAAGAAATTGGTTCACTCCAACCTGGAGAACAAAATTCTATCAGTGTCAAAACAACAAGAAATGAAGTATTTGTCAGTATAGTAATAACAATTTCTTTAAATATAGGATTTTTTATTGACAATACTTATCCTTCGAACAGTATTGATTACATTTTGAAAGTGGTGCTGAAAATGAAGCTTTTATCCTCAAATGGTCAAAATCTTATATGTAATCAGTGGCTGCCTTAACAGATTAGCAGTCAAATTTCTTACTGTTTTAAACCAGTTTAAAACTGTTTTAGATGAGGATTAATCACTCTTGTGCAAAAAGGTAACTTATTACTTATGAATGTTTCTACTAAAATTTCTGTGTAGTTGATTTTCATTGTGGATATGTAGATGAAGATATGTTTTATTTTTATTATGTATATACGGTATGCAGTAATTTGATCTTGTGTAGTATATAATTTTGCCAAATACTTTCCTTACGAATGGTTGGTTGGTGTTAATGTTTGTACAAAATGCACAAACTTCCATTAAAAGTGTCCATATTTAAAGGCAGCCAAGGAAGTGTTAAATAGCTGTTAAAAAGGGTGAAGAAGTATTAATCATATAAAAGATAAAATCTTTTTTTAGGATTATCAAGCCAAGAATTAAAAAATAGAAAATTTTATAGTGTGCAGTCTAGTTAGCCTTGCACACCGCAGGCTAATTAACTTTCAGTAATCAGCAACAGGTTTTATGTTGTATTAATTTTATGACCATCGCCGGTTTATCAAGTGCTTGGAGTAGGAGATATTGAAAGACAAGACTGCACAACTTCAGTCATAAAAAGTCACAGCCATCATTAACCTTCACCTGAATTTTTATCAGTTAATCAACATTGTCCATTTTTTATCATGCATGTCAAACATTGTCAAAATTAGATATCTGTATTTAAAAAATTAGAAAATTTATAAACTAGCTATTTCAAAGTTTGTCTAGTTTTAGTCAATGCTTTTGTATGATGACCATGGCCAGTGAATTAGTACCTGAAGGATTTAGATTCCATGACAGTGCTGATATTATGAAATGTAAATGTACCTTATTGTTCTTAGTTTAAGAGATTAAGTTGACTGTTTTCCTTGCCTCTTTGATGCCTCTTAGCTTAAGATGATCAATTTGGTGTCGGGATTTAGCTCCCGTTGATAGTGTATTGTAATCTCCATAAATGCTAATTTAAATTTGACGTTTGAAGACGATATTGAATAAATCAAAATAAAATGTATTATAGTTATACAGTACAGTATTTTTAATGTTAAATTAGTTTCATTCATACAGTAGGTATCTATTGTTTCATCATTATGAATAATTTTAAATTGTACAGCCGTTCTCATGCATTTATATGGCCTAGGAGTCTTGGATGGTCTCAGTGATCTAGTTAAGAGTAATAACAAAATAAGACTTGATCGTAGACAGTTCAGTTTGGATTTAAATATCATCGCATTTTCTGTCATTTTCATATATGCAAGTACTCTAAAAGCATTGTATACTTTTTTCTTTACAACCCCACATATTATATATAGTCTTCCATTCAATGAAACCCATTCATAAAAATTTCACTTTTTAAGATTGGGAGGCTACTGCCACTGTGCATCCCCCAGCTATCATATGCCACTACTTTCTCTTCATTTTTCCATGTGTCCAAAATATTTTAGATAACGAGGGCAGAAGAAGAGAGGAATGTATGTTTACTATGTTTATTATTTGCTCACTATAATCTTATCAATCGTGTTGATCAACAGAGGTTTGAAAAATAAAACTATGAATAGAAAACAGTCATTTATTAAAGAAAAAAGTCCAGCATGAACAGAAAAACAAGTTTTCTCAAATAAACAGTGGGAGTTACATATTTAACTGAAGAAAGTGAAATACACTTCATTAGCAGCTTGTGTCATATAATAAAAAAGAACTTATCATACAAAGCTGAAGAAAATTAACATCAAAGTGATCATGAGGATGAGAAAATAGTAGCACAATTCCTCAGTGTTATTAAGACAAATGGTAATTTGTCCAGGCTAACAACTAACACTCCATGAGTAGAACTTTATAAAACATCTTGTCTATAGCCAAGAAACAACAATTATAGGTTTAGCATAGAACTGGAAAAATCCAATATGCTGCCACAATATCTTCTCGAGTAGTGTAATATCCCTGGAGAAATGCCACCATAGGAGATTACTCTACCAGATGAGTATGAAGTTCTTCAGCTGTAATATCTCATTTAGATGATTTTGGATGATATTCTGCCAGTAGAGACAAAAGTGTGAAGAAAATAGTTTTACAGTGTGAGGAGTTTTATACTTTTGTGTTGGTATAAAAGTTTCAGCTGGAATAATAACAATGTTTTAGGCTTTGGATTTAAACTCCTGGAACAGTAATGTTATTCTGCTAGTTGATGCGAAAGATTTAAAGTCCTGGGATTTTTTTCTTTTTCATCGGCTTTCGATGCTTAGAATGATTTATGTTGAGAATTAGACTTTGAGACTTTTAAGCTTTTTATATTTAAGATTTTCACCTGAGGGCACTTAGACTGAAAAAATAATAGTTTGATGGGTGGAGCTTACAAAGATCAGGACAGATGGGCCACAAAAATTTCATCTAGCTTCCACTATATCATGGTGGTCAGTTGGTACAGCATGTGGTAGATTGGAATGGAATTTGCCTTCCTATGGTGACAAGACAAGCTGGGCAATTGGTTGGAAATGATGTCAACTACTACCCACTCAAAATAAGTTTAGCAAGTAAGGATAATGTATGGGTAAACAAAACAATAACACATTAACTTCCTATATGAATATTGATCTATGATTAATGTAAAGGCACAAATTTACCAGAGTAATTAAAATATTTCATCTGAATTGCTGACAATAAAAACAAAAATGTAATTGTTACCATAAGTTAAAAAGGAAAACCAAAGGCAACATCATAAAAGGCTAGCGAAGGACTACTAGTGTGGAAACAGAAACTCCTCCAGAGCTAAGGGAAAATCAAGCTGACAAAATAAAGTTTACTCCCTTATAATTACCAGGTAAAAAATGTCATAAATGGAAAATCAGATAGCTCATTATTTACTCACACATTAACCCTCACCAGGACTACAGCCTTAATACCACCAATATAGGAAAGTCCAAAGTCAAAATAGTGTATTATCTGAAATTTATGAATGTTGTACCTTTAATTGCCTCTATTTTACACACTTCATATGCTGGATTTGATAATAAAAATCTTTTTGGCATCATTCTCCAACCTATTTTCTATACGACTTGCTGGGACAATTCATAGTCCCTTTTCTCCCAGCCTTTATATGTGCTATTTTCTAGATATAATGGGAATGTTTTGCATGTGCATTTTGCTAAGTTGTTTGTAAAGTATCATACTTTAAAGTATTCTATATAGTTTTTAAGTTAGGATGAAATTTAATTGGCAAGCTGACATCCATCCAAGACCAACATAGGTTGGGCACCACTTCCAGGCAACATATTTTGTACATCATCAGGATAGACTCTAGATAATTGTTTGATAACTTTACAAGTATATAAGTATAAAATTTTTTAGTTGGTAATGAAAGATATTTCTAATGGTAAATGATATTGCACAGTACCTGTATAGCCTTTTAAGATTTATGATGCCAGATTTGTTATTGTTAATGAGTACATTGACCTGCTTTGAATAATCTTTGAATCAGGATCCAGGTCTTTCAAATTAGAATTGTTGTCGTTAACAATTTAAAGTGTTGCTAGTAGTGCGCCATACGTTTTTGAATCATATAAATAACTAGGCTTATATTAAAAGTAATTTTGGAAGAGGTGATCCTTTAATATTTTGACTGTTAAAGATCTTGCATTGGATGCAAAACTTTATAATGTTGTATTAGGGTTAGATTTATCTGAACAGAAATGTATAATAAAATGTATGCAAATCTGCTTATTACTGTATTAGTTTTAAATTTTTCTGAATTGAGAATGTGTAACTAAATGAGACTAAGATTTTGATACACTAAAAGTTAGACACTTAGAAAGATACTCAACCAAATTATTTTTTCTAATGTGTCTGTGGATTGGCGCTCTCATAAGAGATTATTTTTTAAATTTAATTGGTTTTTCTTTGTGTGTGGAAATTTAGTTTGGACTTAATAAAGATAGTATTTTAGTCAGGTATAAAGTGCTTCTTATTCTACTTTTTTGTTCTATTCCTATATCTCATGGTGTTTTCTAATTCATACCAACAGGCTTTGGGTTAGATCTACAATACTGTAGTGTAATTGAATTTAAGTACACAAAATGTACTTAGTATTTATGTAACAGTTTAATAATGAATTTAGCAGATCAATAAATGAAACATCGATAAAGTTTGTGCAAGGAAAAGTCAGTTTCTAAACATTTTCCCATGCCTAATATTTTTGCCAATAGTAGAAAAGTCATCAATCTGCATTAGAAAATCTGATTGGGTGTTGGGCAGCAGCAGCTACTGCACAATAAGGCAAATCATATTTGGAATGGTTGTATTGTGAATTGCAGTTGAACTTTTGTGCAATATTGAGTGTTCTTTGTAACAACCTTTCAGCCCACAGGCTGCAACTATCTTTACCTTCAGGCTTCTATTTCACATTTTATCCCATAATAGTTTCTCACTGCCTTGCATCATTTTTACTTATCCTTCATTAAAATTTTGAAGATGTTTATGAGTGATGCAAGGGAATTTATGAAGATGCAAATGAACTATGTGAGTTTCAGATAAATGACTATGCAAATGAATGGTAATACATAAAATTATAATTATGCAAGATAAAGAGTAGCTCTGAAAAATTTGCTCTATTAATGTAAGTGAAATTAGAGGCAGAAAGGGAATAGTTTTGAACATATGAGAAAAAGCTGTACAGAGAAAGGCCAAGAGGTTTTATTATACTGCCAATTATGATATGCTTTGGGATTGTTAGTGAGAGGTTATTCTTTGTCCCAGAAACCATCTAAGTTTTCAGAAAAGCCAAATTTAGATTTCATAAGATTTTGTATAAAATTGCTTGCCAATTGGTTTAACATTCCTTTTTAAAATATAAAATGTTTTCTTTATATTTTATTTTTTTGGTGTTTTCTCTATTCAGTAATATGCCAACTTTGAGCAAAAACTAAAACTTACATTACAAAGTATTAGATAAAAGTTTCAGATTAATAGAGAAAAGTTGCAAATTATTTCACTCAGTCATTTTAGGGCTTGAATTTCTGAACTATAATCCAATACTGGAGAAATTTTCCATTCCTATATGGTAAGGTTTGTGTCCTGAAATATAGAAGGGAAATTGGCAAAATATGATATATAGTCGTCTGAGAACGTTGCCTCTTAATTTTCTGTTTGAAGGCTTCCAGTAATATTGTGATACTTTGTTATGATGTATATTCAATAGCTTTTATGCAAACCAACATCTAGTATTATTTTCTGGTCTATGAGGTGTTTTCATAATGGAAATTGTTTTATAGATTTGAAAATTTATTTTTTTATTTCTCAGGATCAGTGTTGTAGTTGAGTGACTTGTCTTGTTACTCAAAATGCTAAAATGTATTGCACTTTTAATGTTCAACTTTATAAGTCTAGTGCCAAACTTGCCCATTAAATATCTTAAGGTATTATCTATGCAAAAAGGAATTTTCATTGCTTTCAGCATGTATCAATATACTTGTTTTGACTATAGGCTATACAAGTGTCCCAGAATGTAATTGTAAATCTGTATTGTACAATATAGTTGTTGAAATGTTTTTTGGCTGTTTATGGGCTGTATCCCTGAATTACAGTTTAACTGGTTTGGGATCCTCACTGTTGAGTAAAGTGTATCATGAAATTTTATTTTATTTATACCATAAGTTTTGAAATTTTAATATCAAGTTCGCTTAACCAGTAATGAATTAATTGATTAGCGTTGATGTATTAACTGAAGTTCAGTTTTTCATAAAATTTCCAGTATCATTCGTTTCTAAATTTGTTACTGTCTCGCTACCTTCATTTTTTGTAACTTTCTTAGCAAGTATTTGGTATTGATATCTGGTAAACGTAAAGCATTAGTACCCTAAGTGCAGTAACTTGCATATTATATATGTTCGTATGAGGGACTGAGGGCAAGACCTAATGTACTAAATGCGATTGCATCTATAGACTTATGATAAGTATGCTTTATAAAAGCCTTAGTTTTTTGGATGTCCATGTTGCTACAATGGACTTTATGAATTCTTAGACACCGGAAGACATGGCCATAAACAACCTGAATCTAAACTAAGCAAAACTAAAATTGAAGGTATCCAGTTACTAACAGGGATCAAAATTTGAAATTTACAAGGTAAGTAAATCCACATTTCTGGGTCAACCTGTGACGGCCAGTGAAAAGTCCTTCTTTCTACCTTTTCTGATATAAATCTTCCAAATATACCAGAGAAAAATAAAAGCATGGAATGCAGAGGTTACTACCCTCACGCGAGCACCTCGTGAGTGTCGTGTATACATCAGGGGCGTGTGAAAATCACTATTCACTGGCTGTCTTCCAATTAGATAACTCCTTCATCAAAGGGAAGGGCCGTAACAAAGACCCCAGAAATCACACTTGTACCACGCCACCGTCACCCACACGAACGCCTTCTAGGTCATCCTTCTGTTTTGGACTTGCCCGCTAAGTCGTAAATTGTTTTGATCGGTGTTTTCGCAAGTGATTGTCGTTAATTTAACATGACTGACGCTGCTACTTCACCTTTACCAATGTTAAGTACCATAGTTTGTTTTGACAGTTTATTTCAGTACCGGGCATTTGTTCTTTTTCCAGTAATGTGGATTTTAGTTTGGGAAGCGGTTGGCCTGCCTCGGTATCGGCAGCCTTTTTGGTTTTGTTCGCTTCGGTAGTTTTTCAAGTTAATATTGCCTATCTAGTACTCTGTCATCTAGGTTATATCACTTACGTTTTATGACCAATTTTATTATCATTATTTATTATTGTTTTTACTATGGTAATTATTTGCTAGAAAGTCCAATTTGGACCAACGAAGAATATCAATCTAGTCTTTGTTATAGTTTAGTACACGCCTCAGGAAGGTGCTTGTTTTAGACTATATCTTTGTGTTTTTTTGTTACGTTGTCGTTATTCTTCGTTCTTGGTTATTACAATTTTTATCATTCTTATCATATTATTGTGTGATTTTGGTTCTTTATTATGTAACCATGAGAGCGTGAGCATAGAGTGCTCGTTTTCTGTTACTACAGTTACGAGTTACCCTTTCTCTCGTTTTCTTTATTAAGCTCAAGTAGGGGAGGTGGATTTCCCGTTTTCCGTTTTATACGATCACGAGTTATTCCTGCCTCCTCTTCTTCTCCGGGTTGATGATATTACGTTTGATGATATTCACGTTTTATTGATGTGGTTACTGTTAATATAGTTAGCACTATTAATAGGTTCCGTTAGTGTATGAGTCATTATTTTGGGATCGCTTTATGCCGACACCCGTAGCTCCGCCTTGAGTTATACTCCGCTATAATGGATACTCATTGGGTGAGAACTAGTCAGATATTTGGAGTGCAACGATGAAATCTGGCACTCAGACTCTGGCTGAGGCCTTTTGCACACGAACCTTTGTCATGATTAATCACATTTACATTATTACGGTCCTTTTTTCATCGAATCTCCGGCTTCACTGGAGATAACACTGATGTTCAGCATTGAGGTTAATATCTTACCGCTGAGGTTCACGATTTCACGATGACGGACCTTTGTCACCGGATCTCCGGTACAAACAGAGTTCAATCAGACGATCAGAACCAGGGCATGAACCCTTTTTCATGAATAATCACAATTTCATTATTACGGTCCTTTATCATCGAATCTCCGGCTTAACCGGATATCACACAGACGTTCAGCATTAAGGTTAATATTATCTTACCTCTGATGTTCACGTTTTCACTATGACGGACCTTTGTCACCAGATCTCCGGTGGCAACAGAGATCACTCAGACGTTCAGAACAGGTGTTAACATTATTTTACCGATGAGGTTTATAGTTACATGTTACGTGGTTACTGGATATTAGTATTCTATTGATTAATCTGTTCACTGACTAGAGTCTCAAGGAACAGAAAATAGCCTCTCATGGCATGGTTGGTTTCGACCTGGCTTTTCATTAGAAGGGGCTAGCGTTCGATCCCAAGTACTGAGTAGAAATTTATTTCTATTTGAACACGATGTTGTATGGATATTTATCCATATATATACATATTTATAATTAAATATATGCATAAATATAGACATATGTATTATATACACGTACAAATATATACATACACATATAAATTATTTATAGATATTTGGTTGATCCCAGCCTGTGAATAGGATCACTAACCAGAGTTTCAAGGAACATCCAGATTTATGTCTCCTTTCTTTTACAGAAGGTCTGCCTACATGGTATGGTTCCCGGAGTCATGCACGCTCTGCTACGAGCTGTCCTCCCTATTCCTGACCGATGATGATGATGATGAATCTCTCCGGCCTGCAAGAGCGGCTCTCCGCCCTTGGGTATCAAGATTTGGAAGGAATGCTCCATCTGGCGGACCCTATCTCCTCGGAGTGTCCTCTCTAGGGTTGGACGTCGACCCCATGGACGGGCAGGTAGGTGGTAATGAGTTTTGAGCCTTCAGCTTAGCCATTATCTGCGTCACCGACCTAGGACCCTCAAAGGATCCTGATGTTCATATTACCTTGCATAAAACCGTGACTGCTAAAAGTCAGGGGTAGGGTTAAAGAGCAGATACAACACATTCTAGGGCAAGCCAAGGAGCTATGACGGAGCTCAAAGATATGGTGGCGAATCGGATCCGTTCAGGAACTCGGATGTCTCCCCCTACAGCCCCAGACGCATCGAAGTAACCACCTTCAATAAAAACAACACATAGAAATTTGCCTTACATGTCCCATATATAGATGGTACCATAACTTTAGATGGCATAGACGTCCGCCCTCTGGAGGACCTAGAATTTACTCTCAAGGACTAGAATTCACATTCAACGGATTCGTTCGATTGCAAGAGCATGCCTTGGTTAGGTTAGACAAGGTACCGAAGGTAACGGTAATATTTCCTAAAGAGCAGGCCCCATCTGTCTGGACCAGGATGTTGTCAGTCTGCGGGTACGCTAATTCCAAGCTCACCCCACACAATGGGGCCTACGCCATATCTACAACTGCTCTCATTATTACCTTGCCTATTACGGATAAATTGACAGGTCTTACTATTCAAGCTGATAAAGAAGGTTCGGCCATGCCGGCTCTTAAAGAGACGGACCCCACCTCGGGGAGCCCCTAGCCTCGATTTATCCCACTGAGACTTTGTTTCGGATATTCACGAAGAACCAATCTCTGTCCTACCAATTCGACCTACACGCTTTGTGGTCTGCTCGGGTTAGTTGTAGGAAATACGTTCTGTCTGAGGCCTCTATCAGACATGAACCGAGCAGGCTGATAGCTTCCTCCTAATGGGGTAAAACCCTCTTCCCTTAGGAGGAGGTGAACAAGGTTCTACAAGATGATACGAGAGCAAACCAAAATTGCAGGTGAGGCGGGGCCTCACTGCCAAAAAGAAGGTCGAAGACCAAAAGCAAGCTTTCTTCAAGAAGAAGCAGAGAGTTACCCTCTACAAAACGAACCTGGGTCACTGCCATCAATAGTCAGTTACCAACTCGTCATCACAGTCTTCCTCTGATTCGACGCCTATGCATCCGAATCCCCCTCATCAGGTGGTCTACCTCACTGATTCCCCAGGTACACAGCCTAACCCTGTTTGGATGTCCCCGCCTGCATACAGCCCTAGCTGCGAACCCTCAGGTTCCTTTCATGGGCACCAGAGAGGAAGCTACAGGAGTAGAAGACAGTTCCGCCATCGAGGCGGACCTAGGAAAAAAGGGGCTCGGGGAAGGAAAGGACCTAGATTCACTCCCTCACAACGAGGTGGTCCCGGTAGGGGAGAGACTTTACCTCTTTCGAGACCATTGGACCTTCGGTCCGTGGGCTCATAGCATAATCTCTAAAGGTTTGAGGGGAAATGGCCACAAGGTCCTCCTCCTCCACCAGTGACCTTCTCCCAGAAATCCACTCCCATCCTGAAAGAGTACACCACAGAGTTACTCAAGAAGAAAGCAATCAAATGGGACCGATCACCGAAGTTCCAAGGCCGCCTGTTCACAATTCCGAAGAAAGGCTTGTCGGCATTGAGAGTGGACCGGGACTTGTCAAAGCTAAACTCTTACATTCTCTGCGACAAGTTCCGGATGTTGACTATCTCTCACGTACGGACCTTACTTCCCCGTGGGGCCGTCACCACCTCTGTCGATCTTACCGACGACTATTATCATGTGCCTATAGCTCGAAACTTCTCTTCTTATATGGGTTTCCGCCTAGGCAGGAAAGCCTTTGCGCTCAAGATATGCCCTTCGGCCTCAACATTGATCCCAGGATATTCACGAAACTGGGAGAGACAGTGTTAGAACAACTCGGGAACCAAGAGATACAGATCATTGCTTATCTGGACGGTTGGCTCATTTGAGCCCGGTCGGCCATAGAAGGCAACAGAGCTACGAAGGAAGTACTTCGATTTCTCGACAACCTGTGATTTCGGGTCAATCTCCAAAAGTCTCGCCTGCAACCATCAGGCCACTTAGAATGGTTAGACATTCAGTGGGACCTTTCGAAGCACACGTTGTCTCTCCCTTCCAAAAAGGTAAGGGGAATAGCTTCCAAGATCAAGAATTTTCTCAAACACAAACAGGTGTCCAGAAGAACCTTAGAAAGTATCATCGGCCTTCTCCAATTCACTTCAGTAACAGATCTCCTATTAAAAGGCAAACTCAAAGACATCAATCGAGTTTGGAGAAAGAGAGCTACAGTACCTTTAAGAGCCAAGGTCTCAAAGATCCCCTCTGTCTTGAAAATGAGACTACGCCCATGGTCCGAACCGAAGAACCTCTCCAAATCGGTTCCTCTACAATTCCCACCTCCGCAAGTGACACTCCATACAGCCGCGCCTCTAAGTGGATGGGGGGATTACTCCGAACATCAGATGTTTCAGGGCTCTTGGTCACCCGCCATGAAACAGTCCCATATCAATGTTCTCGAAGCCATGGCAGTGTTCTTGACCCTGAAGAGACTCTCTCCTCCGAGGTCGATCCACATCAGAGTAGTGTCAGACAGCACAGACGTAGTACACTGCGTCAACAGGGGAGGATCAAAGTCACCCAACCTGAATCGGATCCTGGTCACTATCTTCACCTGGGCAACAGAAAAGAACTGGTTCCTGTCAGTAACTCACCTAGCGGGAGTCCAGAATGTGAGAGCGGACTCACTATCCAGGACGAAACCACTGGAGTCAGAATGGTCTCTAGACATAATTTCATTCCGGTGGATACTCAGGAACCATTAGAAGAAGATTTACCTATTTCCCCCAGTGAATCTTCTAATGAGACTTTTACACAAACTACGCTCCTTCCGGGGGGCAGTGGCTTTAGTACCACCTCACTGCCCAAGAACAGTTGGTTTCCTCTCCTCCTTGAGTTGAAACTCCGTCCCTTCCGGATCCCGTTCCCCAAACTGACCCAATAAATCCAAACTCACTGTGTCAGATTACTCAAGGATAGCCAAAACTCTAACTTTGTGGACTACAGGAAGTTTGCAGCTCGTAGAGACGCGGACATTGAACCGGAAAACGATCTCTTTATCGAATCAGACAAAAGGGACTCGACAATTCGCCAATATGATTCGGCCGTTAACAACTAGCAGATTCCCTAAGAGTTCAGACCATACTCGTATGTCTCCGAATATAGCCATCTCTTTCTTGAGGTTCCTATTTGGCAAAGGCCTAACAGTTAGCACTTTAACCACCATCAAGTCAGCTTTGAAGAAGATCTTCCTTGTTGGGTTTAACATTCACCTAGCTGATTCCTATTTCTCATCTATTCCAAAAACATGTGCTAGGCTTCGACCTTCGGTTCGGCCACAAAAGGACTCTGGTCTCTGAACGGTGTCCTCAAAACTTGCACCAGACACGGACAATGAATCCTGCTCTTATATCACTTTTCTTAGGAAGACTTTATTTCTAACGGCTTTGGCCTCAGGTGATGGAATATCAGAACTAGCAGCTCTCACGAACCCGGAAAACATAGATTTCCTCCCTTCAGCCGAAGTACTCCTTTCTCCAGACAATGCTCTCCTAGCTAAAAAATGAGGATCCGCAAAATAGGTGCTCCCCTCGGAAGATTATTCTTCTTCCCCAGGATCTTTTCTCTGTGTCCAGTCACCACTCTCAAGGCCTTTTTAGCTAGAACTGCCACCCGCTCGTCTGGCCCCTTGGTTATCAGGGAACAAGGAGGTACTACAGTATTTCCATTCACGGTATCAGGCAACAAATCCTCTACTTCTTTAAACATACTAATCCGGAATCATTTCCCCAGGCTCATGATATACGGACAGTAGATACCTCCATCAATTACTTCCAGAACAGGGGCTTTGATGATTTTAAAAAATATACGGGTTGGAAATCCCCTGTGGTTGTCAAACGCCACTATCTAAAGATCTTACAGGCCCTTAAATACTTGACGATGGCAGCGGGGAGCCTTATCCCTCCCCATTAATCTCTACTTCTTCCATTCTTCCATCTCTTTCTCTTCTCCCTCCTACCCGCCACTCACACCACGTCGCCACTCTCCTGGGTAGTTCGTTAGCCCTATGATATTTGCCATGTTTAATTCCTATGGTTTAACTGTTATTGTAGTTACCGTTCCTTTAATGTTTAGATATGCTTAGACATGTAAGGTTTGATGCCTTTTGCAATTCGACACTCAGTTGATTCCTTGTCGTCATAATTATTTAGCCTTACGTTCCCTATGTCATTTGGCTAGTTGGTAATTGGACGTTTCTTACATTATTATATTATATTATTGTCATAAATGGTGATTGTATTCTCCTCATTATGTTATTACTTTATTGGGCTTGGAAGGCATTCTCTGGTACATTTTCACCGGTCGTCACAGGTCGACCCAGAAAAGGGATTTTAATGAAGGAAAAATCTATTTCTGGGGAGAGACCTGTGACGCCCGGTGAAACCCTTCCCAGTTATTTTTGTACGGACCCACCCTTTCCTTGCCAGGCCATATGTTCTTGCAGAAGGATGACCTAGAAGGCGTTCGTGTGGGTGACGGTGGCGTGGTACAAGTGTGGTTTCTGGGGTCTTTGTTACGGCCCTTCCCTTTGATGAAGGAGTTATCTAATTGGAAGACAGCCTGTGAATAGTGGTTTTCACACGCCCCTGATGTATACACGACACTCACGAGGTGCTCGTGCGAGGGTAGTAACCTCTGCATTCCATGCTTTTATTTTTCTCTGTTATATTTGGAAGATTTATATCAGAAAAGGTAGAAAGAAGGATTTTTCATTGGGCGTCACAGGTCTCTCCCCAGAAATAGATTTTCCTTCGTCAAAATCCCTTTATTACAAACAATTGCAGAGCAGAAATTGTTCCAAAAAAGCACTTGATATGGAAGTCAGTGATTGTATGATTTAATGTGGTATTTCTTGTCTGGCACAATAGATTTGCAGGAAATCTGGCTCCTTTTATGTGCAGTGCAAACTAAAATACATACAAAGACCCAGAATGGGCACTCAGTAGTACCCATACCTTCACCTATATCCTGTTGTATATCACAAGATAAGCATGTGAATTATGCATTTGGCACCAGTTTCAAGCAAATTAGATGAAAATTGGCCACAGCAAGGCAAAAAGACATTTCTGGGCTCGAACCTGTGCCGCCCAGTGAATAAGCTCCATTTAGCACTTATTCTTAGGTAATTTACTGCTAAATATACCAGAGAAAAAATGTAAAGGAGTGCTAGGTTAACTAGCTCGCTCACCTATTGGTGTCGGTATAAAATTGGGCGTATAGTCCAGAGGTCCCGCACTATTTAGATTTATCCACGACAGAAACCCCAATAGAGGAGAGCCGTTCAACCTCACTCGGTACTACTAACAATGCATCCGCTCAGAACCCAACTCCTTTTAGCACGACGAGTATAGTAACCCGCATTTTTGTTGTGCTCTCGATTTTGGTTTATTTTCCATTGATTTATGGCTTCTTCGTCGGTTTCCCAGGAGACACCGTCTAAGTTAAGTATCAAGCAGGGTTTTACTGTGTTTTGAGCAACCTAGATCGTTTAATATTTATTTTATAGGAGTTTATTCTCTTCGTTCATTTCGATCTTGCTTGATTTCACTACAGTTGGTACTCCTGTTTTTGAGAGCTTTTAAGTTTCACTTGCGGTGTTACTATGTGTATTATTTTTATTATCAAATATTATTTGTTATTGTGAATATTCATTATTTAGCGTTTAGAATCCTCGTGGTTCAATTTTAGGGCCGATATCATTTACGTATCGTTATGGCTGCCGACCTTCGTGCTAGGCGGCAATGTTATTTTTAGCCATCAGGTGTGTCTTTTGTGATTTAATTATTATGTTGCATACCTTGCCCAAAAATTTTTTATGTGTTTATTCATATAATTTTTAACGCTATTATTATTATAATGAATATTTGTGCCTTTACTCCGTTTGATCTGTCTGGTTGGGGATCGTCAGTTGGTAGCCCTGCTGCCTCGTATCACGTGATCCTCCCCCACGCTCCCCCTCTAGCTAGGTGGGCGACTAGGCTTCTCCCCCCTCCACTAAGGGACCGTTGCCTTCCCTCCTTTTAGAGGGGGTAGTTCAGTGTTTATGGACTTTGTCCTCCGGGTGGCCCGGCGGGTTCGTCTCTGTCTAGTCTGGTTGGCCACCGGTCAACAGAGTTGGATCCCGGTGCACCCTATTTTATATTCACTTATCACACTGGTTTATGTTATATGAAACTCTCTGGGTTCCGTTGGCGGTTCTTATCTACAGTTCCGCCCCCCTATTTAATTTATAACAGTTCCTATGATGATTATATGACAGATCACTACCCCGGAGTTCCTATACGAATTGGTTTTGGATACTTTTATTTCCCGGCCCGGGTCTTAGCCTCGCCCCGGGAAATCAGACACCCTGTGTCTTAATTTTTGTTGTTGCATCCTTTTTTATACTCCCGGCTCGACCGGAATGGATGGCTATACTTTAGTCTAAGCTAGACTTTTGTTTAGGCCGGGTCCTCCGGACCCGCCCCTACTTAAGAATAGTACAGTTAAGCCCTAATCTTGTGTTAGGCTTATGTTAGGCCCGGGTCCTCCGGACCCGCCCCTACTTAAGAGAATTACAGTTTCTCATATACTATTTACTTTAGTCTTAAGCTAGACTTATGTTTAGGCCCGGGTCCTCCGGACCCGCCCCTACTTAAGAGAATTACAGTTTCTCATATACTATTTACTTTAGTCTTAAGCTAGACTTATGTTTAGGCCGGGTCCTCCGGGCCCGCCCCTACTTAAGAATAGTACAGTTAAGCCCTAATCTTGTGTTAGGCTTATGTTAGGCCCGGGTCCTCCGGACCCGCCCCTACTTAAGAGAATTACAGTTTCTCATATACTATTTACTTTAGTCTTAAGCTAGACTTATGTTTAGGCCCGGGTCCTCCGGACCCGCCCCTACTTAAGAGAATTACAGTTTCTCATATACTATTTACTTTAGTCTTAAGCTAGACTTATGTTTAGGCCCGGGTCCTCCGGACCCGCCCCTACTTAAGGGATTTTGACGAAGGAAAAATCTATTTCTGGGGAGAGACCTGTGACGCCCGGCGAAAAAGTCCTTCTTTGTACTTTTTCTGATATAAATCTTCCAAATATACCAGAGAAAATTAAAAGCATGGAATGCAGAGGTTACAACCCTCGCGCGAGCACCTTGTTGGTGTCGTATATCTAACAAGGGCGTTTGTAAAACACTATTCACAGGCTGTCTTCCATTTAGATAATCCCTTCATCAAAGGGGGAGGGCCGTGACAGGCCCTAGAGAATACAGTTGGGTTACCCTACCGACACCCACCACTCGCGCTCACTAGGTCATCCTTCTGTGTTGGACTTGCCAGCAAAGTTTATAAGTGTTTTGCCCAGTGTTTTTCGAAGTGATTGTCGTTTATTCAACATGACTGACGTTGATACTTCACCCTTACCAATGTTAAGTACCATAGTTTGTTTTGGCAGCTTTTGACAGTACCGGGCATTTGTTCTGTTTCCAATATGGTGGTTTTTAGTTTTGGAAGCGATTGTCTTGCCGAGGTTTCGGCAGCCATTTTGGGTTATGTTCGCTTCGGTAAATATTCTAGTTAATTTTGCCCATCTGGTACTCTGTCATCTTGGTTATATCACTTACGTTTTATGGCCTTTTATTGTTATCATTAAATTTTGCTATGGTATTTATTTGCTTGCAAGTCCAATTTGGACCTACGAAGAATAGCGATTTAAAGAATAGCGAATTAAAGTTTAGCGATTTAGTCTTAGTTTGTTCTCGCCTCAGAGGCTTCGATTTAGACTATATCCTTGTTTTTTTGTTACGTTATTCTTCGTTCTTGGTTATTACTAAGAAAAGCAATCAATTTTATTAATGTTCTTGTTTTATTGTGTGATGTTAGTTTTTTATTATGTAACCTTGAGAGCGAAAACAGAGACTGCTCGTTCCCTGTTCTACAGATATGAGTTATTCCTTCTCTCGTTTTCTTTGTTAGCTCGAGTAAGAGAGGTGAATTTCCCGTTCTCCGTTTTTATACGATCACGAGTTATTCAAGCCTCCTCTTAGTATCAGAGTTGGTGATAGTACGTTTAATATTATAAACGTTTTTATTGATGTGGTTACTGTTAATATAGCTAACACTATTAATAGGTACGATAGTGTATGAGTCATTAATTGGGGTCGTTTTATACCGACACCCTTAGCTCCGTGAGTTATGCTTAGCTCCGCCTTGAGTTATGCTCCGCTATATGGATACTCATTGGGTGAGAACTAGTTAACGTTCAGGAGCAGATTTTTGGAGTGCAACGGTGTAATCCGGCACTCGGACTCCGGCTGAAGCCTTTTACACACGAACCTTTGTCATGTTTGATCATAATTACACCGTTACGGCCGGCTTCACGGGAGATAACACAATCATTCATTGAGGTTAATGTTATCGTACCGGGAACGGTCACGATATCACGGTGACGGGCCTTTGCTACCGGATCTCCGGTACAAACAGAGATCAAGCAGACGGCCAGAACCGGAGTTAACAATGTGATACCGATGAAGACTTCACAGTTTCATTATTACGGTCCCTTTTTCATCGAATCTCCGGCTTCACTGGAGATAACACAAACATTCAGTATTAGAGAATGTTATCGTACCGCTGAGGATCACGTTTTCACGATGACGGACCTTTGTCACTAGTTCTCCGTTACAAACAGAGATCAATCAGACGATCAGAATCAGGGTATGAACCCCTTTTTCATAAATAATCACAATATCGTTATTACGATCCTTTTCATCGAATCTCCGGCTTAACCGGATATCGTACAGGCGATCAGCATTGGGGTTAATATTAGTTTTCCTCTGGTGTTCATGTTGTCACTATGACGGACCTTTGTACCGGGGATTGTTACCGGAGCTCCGTTACAGACAGAGCTCACTCAGACCACGGGTGGCCAATCTCTTGTTTTGCTGTAAAGGAAAGGATTTAACATGAATACAAAGTAAACTGTACTTACTTTAATGACACTTTGAATTTGCGTTGGTAATATTCATTAGTTATTCTTGAAAGTCCAAATAAAAATATATGAACATAACTATGCCTATATTTATGCATATATTTAATTCTAACTATGTATAAATATGGATAAATATCCATACAACATCGTGTTCAAATAGAAATAAATTGATTATGCCTATATTTATGCATTTTCAATTCTAACTATGCCTAAATATGAATAAATATCCATACAATATAGTGTTCAAATAGAAATAAATTGATTGTGCCTATATTTGTGCATATTCAATTCTAACTATACCTAAATATGAATAAATATTCATACAACATCGTGTTCAAATAGAAATAAATTGATTATGCCTATATTTATACATATTCAATTCTAACTATGCCTAAATATGAATAAATATCCATACAACATAGTGTTCAAATAGAAATAAGTTTCCACTCAGTACTGGGAACCAAACGTTGGCCCCTTCTAATGAAGGGCCGGGTCGAGACTAACCATGCCATGAGAGGCTATCTACTGTTCCTTGAAACTCTGGTCAGTGAACAGATGAATCAATAGAATACTAATAGCCAGTAAATAATGTTAGACCCGGTTCTGAACGTCTGAGTCAGGGGTGGCCAACCTGTGGCGGATGCGCCAACAGTGTCACATTTCATGAATACAAGTGTCGAACTATACCCCAAAAGATAGTACATTAAATGATTTTTCTTTAAAATTGATTTTTATGAGTTGTACAGTTGATCCCAGCCTGTGAATAGGATCACTAACCAAAGTTCAAGGAACATCCAGACTTATGTCCCCTTTCTTTTACAGAAGGTTCGCCTACATGGTTCCCGTCAGGATGATGATGAATCTCTCTGGCCTGCAAGAGAGGCTCTCCGCCCTTGGTTATCAAGGTTGGGAAGAAATGCTCCATCTAGAGGTCCCTATCTCCTCAGAGTGTCCTCTCTAAGGTTGGACGACGACCCCATGGACGGGCAGGTAGGTGGGGATGAATTTTGAGCCTTCAGCTTGGCAATTACCTACGTCACCGACCTAGGACCCTTAATGGATCCTGATGTTCATGTTACCCTGCATAAACCGTGACTGCTAAAAGCAACACATTCTAGGGAAAACCAAGGGGCTATGACGGAGCTCAAAAGTATGGTAGTGAGTCAGATCCGTTCAGGAACTCAGAAGTTTCCCCCTACAGCCCCAGGCATATCGAAGTAACCTCCTTCGATAAAAACAACGCATAGAGATTTGCCTTACATGTTCCATATATAGATGGTACCATAAATCTGGATGACATAGACATCCTCCCTCTGGGGGACCTAGAATTTACTCCCAGGTACTAGAATTCCCGTTCAACGGATTCATTCGATTGAAAGAGATTGCCTTGGTTAGGTTAGACAAGGTACCGAAGGTAACAGTATTATTTCCTAAAGGGCAGGCCCGATCTGTCTGGACCAGGATGTTGTCAGTCTGGGGGTTACGATAATTCCAAGATCTGCCCTTCCAATTCGACCTACACGTTTGATGGTCTGATCGGGTTAGTTGTGGGAAATACGTTCTGTCTGAGGCCTCTATCAGACAGGAATCGATAGTCGGTTACCCACTCGTCATCACAGCCTCCCTCCGATTCGACGTCTATGCATCCAAATCCCCCTCATCAGGTGGTCTACCTCACTGATTCCCCAGGTACACAGCCCAACCCCGTTGGGATGTTTTACCTGCATACAGCCCTAGATCCGAACCCTCAGGCTCCTCTCGTGGACACCAGAGAGGAAGCTACAGGAGTAGAAGACAGTCTCGCCATCGAGACGGACCTAGAAAAAAGGGGGCTCGGAGAAGGAAAGTACCTAGATTCACCCCCTCACAACGCGGTGGTCCCGGTAGGGGGTAGACTTTACCACTTTCGAGACCATTGGACCTTCGGTCTGTGGGCTCATAGCATAATCTCTAAAGGTTTGAGGTGAAAATGGCCACAAGGTCCTCCTCCTCCACCAGTGACCTTCTCCCAGAAATCCACTCCCATCCTGGAAGAGTACACCACAGGGTTACTCAAGAAGAAGCAATCAAACGGGATCGATCACTGAAGTTCCAAAGCCACCTGTTCACAATTCCGAAGAAAGGCTTGGCGGCATTGAGAGTGGACCTGGACTTGTCAAGCTAAACTCTTACATTCTCTGCGACAAGTTCCGGATGTTGACTATCTCTCAGGTACGGACCTTACTTCCCCGTAGGACCGTCACCACCTCTGTCGATCTTACCGACGACTATTATCTTGCGCCTTTAGCTCGAAACTTCTCTTCTTATCTGGGTTTCCGCCTAAGCAGGAAAGCCTTTGTGTTCAAGACATGCCCTTTGGCCTCAACATTGATCCCAGGATATTCACAAAACTAGGAGAGAGAGTGTTAGAACAACTCAGGAACCAAGAGATACAGATCATTGCTTATCTGGCCGGTTGGCTCATTTGGGCCCGGCCGGTCATAGAAGGCAACAGAGCTACGAAGGAATTATTCCAATTTCTCGACAACCTGTGATTTCGGGTCAATCTCCAAAAAATCTCGCCTGCAACCATCAGTCCGCTTAGAATGGTTAGCCATTCAGTGGGACCTTTCGAAGCACACGTTGTCTCTCCCTTCCAAAAGGTAAGAGGAATAGTTTCCAAGATCAAAAAATTTTCTCAAACACAAACAGGTGTCCGAAGAGCCTTAGAAAGTATCCTCGGACTTTTCCAATTCACTTCAGTAACAGATCTAATAAAAGCCAAACTCAAAGACATCAATCGAGTTTGGAGAAAGAGAGCTACAGTACCTATAAGAGACATGGTCTCGAAGATCCCCTCTGTCTTGAAAATGAGACTACACCCATGGTCCGAACCGAAGGACCTCTCCAAATCGGTTCCTCTACAATTCCCACCTCCACAAGTGACATTCCATACAGCCGCGTCTCTAAGTGGATGGGGGGGATTACTCCGAACATCAGATGTTTCAGGTTCTTGGTCACTCTCCATGAAACAGTCCCATATCATTGTTCTCAAAGCCATG
This sequence comes from Palaemon carinicauda, assembly GCF_036898095.1. Lineage (NCBI taxonomy): Eukaryota > Metazoa > Arthropoda > Malacostraca > Decapoda > Palaemonidae > Palaemon > Palaemon carinicauda. The sequence goes on along the minus strand of NC_090735.1, from coordinate 71,852,288 downwards.
GCAGTGTTCTTGACCCTGAAGAGAGACTCTCCTCCGAGGTCGACCCACATCAGAGTAGTGTCAGACAGCACAGACGCAGTACACTACGTCAACAGGGGAGGATCCAAGTCACCCAACCTGAATCAGATCCTGGTCACTATCTTCGCCTGGGCAACAGAAGAGAACTGGTTCCTGTCAGCACCTCACCTAGCGGGAGGCCAGAATGTGAGAGCGGACTCACTATCCAGGACGGATCCACTGGAGTCAGAATGGTCTCTAGACATAATTTCATTCCGGTGGATACTCAGGCTCGTTCCAGGCCTCCAGGTAGATCTATTCGCAACTCAGATGAATCACTAACTTCCTTGTTATGTGACCCCAACCCTGGACCCTCGGGCTTATGCCATGGACGCATTACCCCGGGATTGGAACCATTAGAAGAAGATTTCCCTATCTCCCCCAGGGAATCTTCTAAAAACTTTTACACAAACTACGCTCCTTCCCGGGCGCAGTGGCTTTAGTACCACCTCACTGGCCAAGAACAGTTGGTTTCCTCTCCTCCTCGAGTTGAAACTCAGTCCCATCCGGATCCCGTTCCTCAAACTGACCCGAGTATCCAAACTCACTGTGTCAGATTACTCAAGGATAGCCAAAACTCTAACTTTGTGGACTACAGGAAGTTGGCAGCTCGTAGAGATGCGAACATTGAACCGGAAACGATCTCTTCATCGAATGGGACAAAAAGGGACTCGACAATTCGCCAATATGATTCGGCCGTTAACAACTAGTAGGTCCCCTAAGAGTGCAGACCATACTCGTATGTCCCCGCATTTAGCCATCTCTTTCTTGAGGTTCCTATTTGACAAAGGCCTAACAGTTAGCACTTTAACCACCATCAAGTCAGCTTTGAAGAAGATCTACCTTGTTGGGTTCAACATTAACCTAGCTGATTCCTATTTCTCATCAACCCCAAAAACATGTGCTAGGCTTCTACCTTCGGTTCGGCCACAAAAGGACTCTTGGTCTCTGAACGGTGTTCTCAAACTTGCGATGGACACGGACAATGAATCCTGCTCTTATATCACTCTTCTTAGGAAGACTTTATTTCTAACGGCTATGGCTTCAGGTGATGGAACATCAGAACTAGCAGCTCTCACGAAACCCGGAAAACATAGATTTCCTCCCTTCAGCCGAAGTACTCCTTTCCAGACAAAGCTTCCCTAGCTAAAAAATGAGGATCCGCAAAATAGGTGCTCCTCTCGGAAGATTATTCTTCATCCCCAGGATTTTTCTCCGTGTACAGTCACACTCTCAAGCCCCTTTTTAGCTAGAACTGCCACCCGCTCGTCTGGCTCCTTGGTTATCAGGGAACAAGGAGGTACTATTTCCATTCACGGTATCAGGCAACAAATCCTCTACTTCATTAAACATACTAATCCGGAATCATTTCCCCAGGCTCATGATATACGGACAGTAGATGCCTCCAACAATGATTTCCAGAACAGGGACTTTGATGATTTTAAAAAATATACGGGTTTTACAGTTTCTCTTATACTATTTACTTTAGTCTTAAGCTAGACTTATGTTTAGGCCGGACCCGCCCCTACTTAAGAGAATTACAGTTTCTCCTATACTATTCTTTTTATAGATGGTGCATTGTCAGACGACAGCCTGTGCAGCTGTTCTACATCAGCCCTGCGGCCATACTATCTGTCGGTCTCACGCCCTCTGCGGTGTGCAGCTGGAGGACGTCGTGGTATGGCACCCGGATAACTGTGTGGTCTGTTTTGACCTCGTTACCACCCTTGGATCTGACTCGGTGAGTCCCGTTGGCTATGTTGCCTTCTTATTTATCTTACCTTTTTTGGCATACATACACTATTTAGTAAGATATCTATGGTCTTGAAGGACCACTGGGAGTCTGCCCTTTTATAATTCCCACTATTATTTCAGGCATCCCCGGAGCAAAAGTCTGCGGCTCGGGCCACACTGAAAGTGTGGGTTGGTGGTTTTGCCCGGAACGTGAAGTCCAAGCGGCCGTACGTCCTCTCCGAGGACTACTGTTCCCTGATTTACCCCAACGCCAAGTCTTCAGCCGCTGTGGCTAGGCATGTTGCAGCTCCCATCATTGCCCACATTGATGCCACCATAACGGGGTTTATTGATCCAGAGCAGGATCCGTCGAACGTCCCCGGAGATCTAGAAGACAATGTTGCCTCCATGAACCTGGACGTGGAACCCATGTTATTGGATGATCCAGATACAGGTAGGGTGGTAAGTGAGGCAGGTGTTTCTGGCGCTGAGATTCCTATCCTCAGCCCCTCTCTTTCTTCTTCTTCTGATCGCTCTTCCTTCCATGGTTTTTCTGGGGACCGTGATTCGTCCCAACGATTACACCCGGTTCCCCCCAAGAATAAGTCTAGAACCTTACCTAAAGTTCATAAGCCTCATAAGGCTTCTCATGGTTCTAAACAGAATACAAACCTGTCATCTAAGGCTTCTGGCTCCTCCTCTAAGTCTCGCGACCCGGGAGTTCATTCCGCCACACCTGCTGCTAGCCCGGGCCTTTCCGAATCAGCCATGCTTCGCATCGTGTCGGAGATGCAGGCTAAGTTTGTATCAGAGATACAGTCTAAGATGGACACGATGTTCTCTAACATCGGTCAGAGACTTGGGGCATTAGAGCAAGGTGCTCCGGAGCGGGTCCAAAGCTCTCTCATCCCGGATGCCTCTAAGCTCCCGCAGTTTGCCAAAAACAACCCTTGGCGTATGGCTCTTCATTCCCCGTTCTCAGACGGAATGTTAACTTTGGAGGGTCTTGGCACTCGTCCCCTAGAGGACTTTGAATTCTTTCCTCCTGGTATGGCATTTCCATTTCATGGTTATGCCAGGCTTACCGAGAAAGCTTTGGTTCGGTTAGACAAGGTCCCCAAGGAAACAGTCATCTTCCCAAAAGAGCAGGCCCAATCTGTGTGGGCCAGATTCCTGAATGACATCGGCTGCACCAACACTATGTTGACGCCTTATAAGAGCTCTTTTACAATGTTCCTAATGGACAAAAACTCCGTGACTCCATGTGTCAATAAGGTAGCAGAGCTTGCCTTCCAATATGCTCTGGAGGAGAAGCCCTTGCCTCCTATCCGAGAGGTGGATCCAATCTCCCTCCTTCTTCCTTCAGGCATTGAGTGTTGGGACAACGTCCATACCACATTTACCTCTGGAAAGCTAGCAGCAGACTGTGCTTCGGTAATGTTTAATGAGCGGCTTCCCCGTCTCCCGGAATCCCTCATTAAACAGGAGTATGATTCTCGCCTACGCGTTGGCCGTACTCTGAACCTGGCCACTTCCACGGAGTCGATAGCCTTGACTTACGATACTGAGAGTATTTTTAAATCTCTCAACAAGGCTACGTTGCAGTCATTATACTACGACCTGTATGACTTCGCTACTGCTAAACGCAAGTGTCGCAAACATGTCCTGGCAGAGGCGACTATTAGGCATGAACCTAATAAGCTGATCCGGTCCTCCTGTTGGGGTTCAAACCTCTTCCCTGAGGACCTTGTAGAGGAAGTCTTGGCGGAGGCCACTAGAGTCAACCAGAGCCTTAAAGCCCGTTGGGGTTTGACTCCTAAACGTAAATCTGACCCTGCAATTTACCAAGCCCGGGGTAGGAAGAAGCTCCGTCCATATACTTCCATTCAGTATCATCTCCAAGGGACTGGGGTGGAGTTGGATTCAAGGACCTCCTCCTGCCGAACAAATTTCGTCAACATTCCACTCCGGATCTGGTCGAATTTGTCCAGGATCCTTTACAAAAGAACGCCGTACTAGAAACGAAACACCTGAAGTTTCAAGGTCGGCTGTTCAGTGTCCCGAAGAAGGATTCAGACAAGAGAAGAGTGATCCTAGACCTATCCCTTCTCAACTTGTCCATTCAATGCGACAAGTTTCGAATGCTTACCGCCTCGCAGGTGCGGACCTTACTTCCCCGTGGGGCCGTCACCACCTCTATCGATCTTACAGACGCCTATTATCACGTCCCGATAGCGAGACACTTCCGTCCGTACCTAGGCTTTCGCTTAGGGGACAAAAGTTACTCCTTCAAGGTGATGCCTTTCGGGCTCAACATCGCCCCAAGGATCTTCACAAAGTTAGCAGAAGTCGCTGTTCAGGAACTCAGGAATCAAGGGATTCAAGTAGTAGCCTATCTGGACGACTGGCTCATTTGGTCAGACACCTCCCAAAATTGCCTAAAAGCCACTCACAAAGTCATCCATTATCTTCAATCTCTAGGCTTCCAGATCAACTTCAAGAAGTCCCGTCTTCTTCCAAAATCGAAGTTCCAATGGCTCGGCCTGCAATGGGATCTTATATCTCATACTCTGTGTCTTCCCAGACCCAAGAGGTTAGAGATTGCAAGGAACACCAAACGCTTTCTCAAAGACAAAGTAAGTTCCAGACGACTCCAAGAGAGGATTCTGGAGTCCCTTCAGTTTGCCTCAGTGACGGATCTTCTTCTGAAGGCAAAATTGAAAGATTTCAATCGTGTCTGGCTTCCGAGGGTGAACCGGAAGCTCCGGAACAGGAAAATCCGCCTTCCTCCCATTCTACGGGAAAGACTTCTTCCTTGGACAAGAGCAAACAGTCTGTCAAAGTCAGTTCCTCTTCGATTTCCGCCTCCGAAATTAATCATTCACACGGACGCATCCTTGTCAGGTTGGGGCGGTTATTCTCAGCTCAAGAAAGTTCAAGGTCTTTGGACTCCCTTGTTCCACCAATTTCACATCAATGTGCTAGAGGCCATGGCAGTTCTTCTATCCCTGAAACGTCTTGCTCTTCCCAAGAAACAACACCTTCGTCTGGTCCTCGACAGCGAAGTGGTGGTTCGCTGCCTCAACAGAGGCGGGTCAAAGTCAGGGCCTCTGAACCATGTTCTAGTAGCCATATTCTCCCTAGCAGCCTTGAACCATTGGCATCTTTTAGCTGTCCACCTGGCGGGAGTCCGGAATGTAGTGGCAGACGCCCTGTCCCGGACCTCCCCTCTAGAATCGGAATGGTCACTCGATCTAAAGTCATTTCGGTGGATTCTCTCTCAGGTTCCCGGTCTCCATGTGGACCTCTTCGCCACGGAATCCAACCACAAATTGAGAGTATATGTGGCTCCCAATCTAGACCCTCAGGCTTACGCCACAGACGCCATGTCACAGAATTGGGACACCTGGGAAAAGATTTATCTCTTCCCCCCGGTGAGTCTTTTGCTGAAAGTTCTAGACAAACTGAGATCCTTCAAGGGACAAGTAGCCTTGGTCGCACCCAACTGGCCCAAGAGCAACTGGTATCCTCTCCTGCGAGAGTTGAGACTATACACTCACCCGATACCCAATCCGGTTCTATCTCAGATAGTACAAACACGCGTTGTGTACGCTTTCTCAAACATTCAGAGCGCCCTAACTTTATGGACTTTATGAAGTTTGCGGCTATGCATGGTGCCAATATTGATCCTCAAAACACCTTGTTCCTAGAATCGGATAAACGGGATTCCACCATCCGCCAGTATGACTCTGCAGTTAAAAAGTTGGCAAAATTTTTAATAGACTCAGACGTGAACTGTATGAACTTGAACCTTACAGTTACTTTCTTTAGATCTTTATTAGAATCAGGTCTGGCAGCCAATACTATCACCACTATTAAATCGGCTCTGAAAAAGATCTTCCTAGTGGGTTTTAACATAGACTTAACCGACTCTTTGTTAGCTTCAATTCCGAAAGCTTGTGCCAGACTGAAACCGGTTACTCGCCCTACTCCGGTGACCTGGTTCCTTAATGACGTACTCAGGTTGGCTTCTGATACCATTAACAGTTCTTGTGATTACATTCCCCTTCTCAGGAAAACACTTTTCCTGGTGAGCTTGGCTTCCGGGGCAAGAATTTCTGAATTGGCAGCCTTGTCGAGAGACCCGGGTCATATTGACTTCCTGCCTTCGGGAGAGGTCCTTCTTTCTCCTAACAAATTCTTTTTGGCTAAGAACGAAGACCCTCAAAACAGATGGTCTTCCTGGAAAATTATTCCCCTCACGCAAGATCCGTCTCTGAGCCCTGTTACTACTCTTAGGTCTTATTTATCCCGGACCTCCTCTAACTCCTCGGGGCCTCTATTCGTTAGAGAACAAGGCGGTACCATTACTATTAAAGGGATCAGGCAACAAATCTTGTATTTTATTAAACAAGCTAACCCTGACTCTTTTCCTCTTGCACATGATATCAGGGCGGTTGCTACCTCGGTGAACTTCTTTCACCACATGAATTTTACAGACCTTTCCAGGTATACAGGGTGGAAATCACCGTCAGTGTTCAAGAAACACTACCTTAAACATTTGGAAACCCTAAAATTTTCTACAGTAACCGCAGGGAGCGTAGTTACTCCCAAGTAATTCACAGGTTAATGCCTTGACTCTTTATCTCTCCCTCTTACCTGCCTCATTTATACCCTATTGTATTCGTTGGTCTCGCACCTGAATACTGTTATTATATTTGTAAATTTTATACTCCTGAGTATCTGTATATATTATCACTCACGGCATTTTTGGTACTCATCTCTGATTAAAAGCATCCTGTATTTCCCTTACGCTTATGTTTTTTCCTTTACTTTGCAAGTTTGGTGACATTTTCTCTTGTATAGATTCACTGGGCGGCACAGGTTCGAGCCCAGAAAAGGGATTTTGACGTAGGAAAAATCTATTTCTGGGCGAAGGACCTGTGCCGCCCAGTGAACCCTCCCAGCTCCTCTCCCTTGGAGTCCCCAAACTTTGGGTGCTAAGGAGTTGGGTTCTGAGCGGATGCATTGTTAGTAGTACCGAGTGAGGTTGAACGGCTCTCCTCTATTGGGGTTTCTGTCATGGATAAATCTAAATAGTGCGGGACCTCTGGACTATACGCCCAATTTTATACCGACACCAATAGGTGAGCGAGCTAGTTAACCTAGCACTCCTTTACATTTTTTCTCTGGTATATTTAGCAGTAAATTACCTAAGAATAAGTGCTAAATGGAGCTTATTCACTGGGCGGCACAGGTCCTTCGCCCAGAAATAGATTTTTCCTACGTCAAAATCCCTTTTTTAACCTTTTGGTGACCTTGACCATTGACCCAATCACTCCCGAAATCTAATTAAATTGTCCTTGGATCATGGCCAACCAAATTTCATGAGATTTGTCCCTGATATAGCAAAAAGATATTTTGACCTTATTGTGACTTAGACTTTGATCATGTTGTGCATCGCAAAATAGGCAATTGAATTATGCAGATTTCGACACTAGTTTCGTGCAGATCAGGTGTAAAATTCCATGACATAGCAAAAGACCTTTTGACATTTTTGTGACCTTGGCCTTGAAAATTGACCCAATCACTCCCAATATCTAATCAAAATATCATTGGACCATGGGCAATAATCCCACCAAATTTCATGAGATTTGTCCAAGATATAGAACAAAATATTTTTTACCTTTTTTTTACCTTTACCTTGATCATGTTGTACAGTATATCAAAAGATATGCAATTGAATTATGCACATTTTAGCACTAGTTTCATGCTAATCAGATAAAAAATTACAACGATATAGTAGAAAGATGTGTTTGACCTTTTTGCAACCTTGACCTTGATCATATTGTATATCACAAGATAGGCAATTGAATTATGCACATTTTGGTACTAGTTTATTCAAATTGGATGAAAATTGGCGACGATATAGCACAAAGACGTTTTTAATCTTTTGTTATCTTGACCTTTTCCCCAATCACTTCAAAAATCTAATCAAATTGTCTTTAGATCATGACCAATTATCCAAATTTCATTAGATTTGGTCAGTTAGTTTTCCGTTATGCAAATTACAAGCACGGACAAACATACAAAATACAGGCCTATCAAAATATAACATAGCCGCAACGAAGTTGAAGAAGGTAACAAAGTGCAAAAACAGACCATTTCATATGTTACATTACTCAAATTGGTTTTTTTGGGCTCAGGCCATGTCGTCCTGAAGGAAGGTTCCTATAAGTAGCTTCCTAAGGGATATTTGACTATAGTGATATTCCCAGAGAATTACCTTTAGGTTTCCAGAATTCTAACTCCTGGCGCGAATATCCTTAAAATTCCTCCTAAGGATATCGCATAAATCAGGGGACATACGTATATCTTGATATGACACCTAGCAATCTTCACCCCGAATAGCATTTTCGCTTCGAGGGGGAAAGTGGCAAAATTTTGAAGGGGAGCCGATATCAAGGTTACCCTTCCTCCAATACTACTACGAATATCTAGATGGCGCTGTACGTCAACCCCACGCCCATTCCTATAAGTGTAGCGGTATCGCTCGGTGATTTTTCATGTTATCTCTCTCGTTATGCTTGGTAATCTCCAGCCTCTTCTGCCTCTGGAAAGTTGAGTATGTGATCTTTACAACGTATACAGTATATTTTAGCTCTTGCCTCACAGTGAAATTAGGTTAAATTAAGTGATGGAGCTTTGCCTTAACCGGAGGCGCCATGGGTGCTGTCGTTCATAACGCATGAGTTATTTAGTTAGCCTGAACAACTTTCCCGGTGTTGATGGCATGAATATTTACGAAGCTATTCAGTCTTCATTGCTAGGAAATTATTTATATTATGCCGATTGTATTCTTGATGGTTTCGGCGATTTAGGTAACCGAACCTTGCTCGTGCTAGGCTTCCTAGCCTATGCGTTTTAGTTTACTTTCATGCATGATATAATAGACATTCCTAGTGTACAGTAATAGCAATTAAAATGAAGCTATTTAGGCAATTTATATGTGTAAGATATATTGATTGCATATATATTCCTTTTCCTCTGGGATCGTATACGAGAGAGTTTCGGCGATTAAGGTAGTCGAATCTCACCTGCTACTAGCCTAGTGGCTTTAGTATACTTTCATACATGTTCCCAGTTTACCCTCGTGTATCGTTTTATCAATTCAGGCGGAGATAGATATCTCCTAGAATTATTATATAAACCGATACTCGTCTCCAGTGGAGATTTAAGGGTAATCCCTTCTTCCCTCTGAGTGCAGCCTTAGGCTACAACTCTCTCTTAGTTTTGCCATCGAGTAGACACTCCGGTTTGACTAGGCCAGTGTTTTCTGTCTCCTCCCTTGGCCGGCAGATAGCAGGCTTTGGGTTTCGGTCAGAATCTCAGAGTATATAGTCTTTTGCCGGCGGCCGGCCGGCAGGGTGAATAGTCATTCCCCTGTTGGACTAAGCTGCCGGCATAGGAGGCTAGACCTCCCTAGGCCGCACTTGAAGTGGTTGTATGATGCCGCCACCTTCTCCCTGCGGTCTAGAAGACTAGTCCTGTGCTTGCAGACCCTAGGCTGAAGAATACACATTTTTCTGCCGCCTAGGATGGCGGCGGCACTGAAACTCTGATTCTCCTATGTTGAGAGGGGGCGGCAAGACTGCCGCCGTCCCCTTAACTATATTGGCAGACCCTAGGTTGGAGAATAGATATTCTCCTGCCGCCTAGGACGGCGCCAATGTTGAAACAGAGTTTCTTTGGGGTGTGGTAGGACTGGCAACCCTGCCGGCTCCTTCCACACCTCATACAGGACCCTTTTCCGTACCCCCTCTGTCATTTAGTGATGGCCTAGCCATCGCAACCCTTTGGCCATCGTCCTACAATCTCACCACTTGTCGGCGGGTTGTGGGGCCGGCCGGGGCTCCTGCATGCAGCTACTTTGTCGCTCAGCCTTCCCTTATGGATGCAAGGCTCCGTGAAAAGCTGTGCCGGCTGCCGGTGGGAGACCCCTATACTCTAGAGTGTTCTTCTGTCCTCTCTTGGACTGCCATCCACATACCAGTGACCGGCAATGGTTTGTGTTTGGATGGAAGCTTGAATGATACATTCTCCACCTTCCATTTGAACCCTCATTCTGGAGGAAGGCAGTAAGATTGAGCACTTACATCCTTATTTATTGTTAATATACATTTAATAAGGTACCCTTCACTCCTTACTTTCTCTCTCTCTCTATCGGGTAGTGCCGCCGGGTACTAACCTAGCCGGGTCGATGGTGCCGGCCACTACCCCAGCCAGCAAGACGCCGGCTGGACCGGTGCGCCGATACTACCCCATTGCCGGCTGGGCTGTGCCACCAGGTGCTAGCCTAGCCGGCATGTTCTACAGTATATGAATATACAGTAGCCAGTATATTTGCAGTATAGATCATACTGCAGACAGAAAACTGTAGTATAAATTATACAGTAGTTATTTTCTAACATACCCTGTGTATCCTTGCACAGTCTATTGTTGAGACCAATTATATATGGAAAGAAAAGGTTTCTTTCAATATACTGATAGGTGATCAGTTACTATTTACCCACATTATTAAAACCTTTGAAAAGTCAGTGTTAAGTTACACTTATCTATCCTTATAGGTTAGAATTCTTCTACTGGGTTTCCTGAATAGGAAAACCCTAGGTTTTAATTATGGGGAGGTCGCAGCAATTGGCTGAACAGGAAACACAAGTATGTGTCTTTCCTAATTCCTTTCTAGCTTGTCTATCGTAAGCTATATGCAAATACTGTATATATGCAATAATATTAATTATAATATTTTATATAGTTTGTCAGGTGAGATGAACTACCGCATAATCATTTATTTTTCCTCTCTTTACAGGAGGACCATCCCAAGTGCCTTAGTGTCTTTTGCAACGTGAGGAGCAAGGACTTCTGTGGCCATAAAGAGTGCAGGGCTCATTCTCTCTGCTCCATCTCCAAGGGACCTCTGAAGTACTGGGACCCCCAGGACTGCAATGTTTGTAAGGCCTTGGTTACCGAGGCTTTTGATGACCCCAAGACAGCGGAGACAAGGGATGCAGCGCGAAGTAAGCTGCGCAGATGGGTTTGTGGCTTTCAAAAGAATGCCACGTGATCTTACCTTCCGAGTGAACGGATGCGCGTTTTTCTGTTCCCTAAGGCGGGTGTGGAAGCTGTCATACCCCAGCCTCAACCTGAGATCCCTTGCGTCCAGATTTCCGTAGATACGTACGTCTCCGACGCGATGAAGGACATCCACCTAGATGAGAGGATGTCAGAGGTGTCTGAGGACACTGAGAAAGACCTTCTAGCGGAAGGTCTAGAAGAGGAGTCTACCTTGGCTCCCAAAACTGAGGAGGATGACGTCGAATCGGAGTCCGTTTCGTCGGTTCTGGCCCCAGAACCATTACCCTCTACGTCTTCTGCTCCTCCATCAGATAACATGAATAAAGCATTGGCCATTCTCATGGCTATGGTGGAGAATCTTCGTAAACAGAATGAAGAAAGGGACGCTGAACTGAAGAGAAGGTTGGACTATTTCCCTGTGTCCCATGGGTCTCGGAGAAGACTCAACGTGAAAGATCTTCCACCTTGCTCTGATGTGAACCCTTGGAGGCGTGCAGAATACATGCCTATTACCAACGGTAAGATATTCGTATCAGAAAAGCTGGGGGCTGTCCTATAGAGGAAGTCGACTTCTGGCCCAGTTTTTAAGTCTTACCCAGACTACTTCGTCCGCTTGAAGGTGGAACCCACGTCTAAGGAGAAGACAGAGCCAAAGGAGGCCGTAGTTCTTGACCATGAAAAAGCTCAGGCTCTGTTGTAAAGTAGCCTGAAAGGCAAGGGCTTCACAAACTCGAAAAGGTCTGCCCTTAGCAAGAAACACCCCACCTTTCTTGTTCCAGCCAACCTAGCCTTTCCCTTTACTGCAAAAGGTTTTAAGGCAGTTATGAAGGCAATAGAGGCAGGCAAATCTTGCCCTACACTCAAGGAGTGTAGACCCTTATCCCTAGCCCTGCCTACGGAGGATAAGGACTGGAAGGAAATGCACCTTACCTTCTCAGTTGGAAAGTTGGAGGCAGATATTGCTGGATGCCAGTTCAGCGAAAACCTCCCTAAGCTGTCTGACTTTCTCTTGCGTAGGAAGCAAGAGACAAAGGAAAGACTTTCCACATCCATTTCCCTCCAGATTTTCTTGGAGTCAACGGCACGCAATAGCAGAACCACATTTGGCTACTCTGGTCAAGGACCTATATGGCTTCGTTAGAGCCAGACGTGCATGTAGGAAGTTCGTGTTTGCTTCGGCTGCAGTAAACCACGAACCCAGGAAGCTGATAGCCTCCAATATCTGGGGAAAAGACCTCTCCCCGAGCGAAGTGGTCAAAGAAGTAGTAGACAAGGCCGCCTCGGAGAACAGAAATCTTCTCCAGAAGTGGGGCATGTCGGCGAAGAGGAAGTCTTCCCCGGATGAGGGTCCCCAACCTAAGAGGAAGACGAAAAGACCCAGGTTGGCCTCTCGCCTTGTCAGACAACAACAGCAACAGCAGCAACAACTTCCCGCAGTTGCCCCAGATGGTGGCACAACCCCAACCAATTTACCAGATGGTACCTCAGCAGCTGGTTGCCCAGTCACCAGCATTTAACACTGGGTATGAGAGGCAGACCACTACCTTTCATCCTGAAGGTAGAGGGTCGAAAAGGGGCTCCTCTAGATACCCTCCAAGAGGAAGAGGGGGTTAGGGAGGTTGTGGTCAAGGAGGCAAGTCCTCCGGACAGTCGAAGCAATGAGATGCTTCCGGTAGGAGGAAGACTCCTACAATTTCAGGATTGCTGGACCTTCGATCCTTGGGCCCACATCCTAATCAAGAACGGACTAGGATGGAGCTGGAGGATAGCTCCACCATCATTTCCTCAATTCTTCCAACACTCCACCCCCGTTCTGGAAGAATACACCTGAGAACTCTTGAGCAAACGGTGATAAGGAGGGCAAAATCCATCAAATTCTAAGGAAGGCTGTTTTGTGTTCCCAAGAAGCATTCAGACAAACTCGGAGTCATTCTGAACTTGTCGTCACTCAACAAGTTAATAGAAAACAACAAGTTCAGTATGTTAACCCTTCAACACATAAGGACCCTACTGTCAAAAGGGGCGTACACCGTCTCGATAGACCTGGCAGATGCCTATTGGCATATTCCAATAAAACCGCCCCCTCTCCTCCTACCTAGGATTCAGGCTACAGAAGAAGAAATACATCTTCAGAGCCATGCCCTTTGGACTAAATATAGCCCCAAGGATTTTTACAAAGCTTGCAGATGCAGTCGTTCAACAACTACGCCTAGAAGGTGTCCAGGTAGTAGCCTACCTAGACGACTGGCTGGTGTGGGTAGCATCCGGGACGGAGTGCATGCAAGCTTCCAAGAAAGTGATCCAATTCCTGGAACATCTGTGATTTAAGATCAACGTCAAGAAGTCTTGATTATCTCCATCGCAAGAGTTTCAATGGCTAGGAATACATTGGAACTTAAAGTCACACCGTCTCTCCATTTCCCCAGGGAAGAGGGGAGAAATAGCAGGATCTGTCAAGAGACTACTGAAATCCAACAGGATATCAAGATGCCAACACGAGAGAGTACTGGGTTCTCTTCATTTTGCATCAGTGACAGACCCAGTGCTAAGAGCACAGCTAAAAGATGCATCAGGAGTCTGGAGAAGATATGCATCAAAAGCTCGAAGAGATCTAAGAAGACAGATACCGACTCGACTACGATCATTTCTCAAGCCATGGTCGAAGGCCAAGAACCTGAAGAGGTCTGTGCCCTTGCAACCACCTCTACCTTCAGTCATCATCCATACGGACGCATCAAAGGAAGGATGGGGAGGTCACTCCCACCAACAAAAAGTCCAAGGGACTTGGTCTTCTCTATTCAAGACCTTCCACATCAACATTTTGGAAGCCATGGCAGTTTTTCTCACGCTGAAGAAACTATCCCCTCGCAATTCAGTCCACATAAGACTGATCCTGGACAGCGAGGTGATAGTGAGATGTTTGAATCGTCACCCCAAATCAACGAAGTGATGTTGGCCATCTTTCGCCTAGCGGAAAAGAAGAGATGGCATTTATCAGCAGTTCACCTTCAAGTGTTCCGCAATGTGACGGCGGACGCTCTATCCAGGCTCTTGCCGATAGAGTCAGAATGGTCCCTAGACGCAGGATCATTCTCCTTCATCTTACGTCAAGTCCCAGAACTGCAGATCGACCTCTTCACGACGAGCGACAACAAGAAACTACCTCGTTATGTGGCCCCATACGAGGACCCTCTAGCGCAAGCGATGAACACCATGTCCCTCGACTGAAACAGATGGAACTGGATTTACCTGTTCCCTCCAACCAATCTCTTAATGAAGGTCCTCAACAAGCTGAGATCCTTTCAGGGAATGGCAGCTCTAGTGGCTTCCAAGTGGCCAAAGAGCAACTGGTTCCTGTTACGACCTGTGTAGGCCGTAGTTCTGGGTCTTTAAACTTTGATTTTTTAAAGGAATCGTAGGCAGTACATTATTTATGTAACACGGTGAACTGAGGGAAGACAGAACAAAAACACTGGAAAAATCTAACAATATTTATTACAATACACTTAAATAAATTCAACCTTGCACCAGGAGTAACAAAAAGCTCCTAAGACAAACAACAATGAGTAAACAAAAATGTCCTGGAGGACTAATATACAGTCCTCTAAATACACAAGGTTGACCTATATCTAATAATCTTAACCCTAACATAGAAAAACTAAACAGATCAAAAGTATGGCTCTTATATTAAGCCGGGCCCACAAATATCAACAAACCACTACCCTATTACTAAACAGATAGGAATAAGGAAGACAGGAGAAATGAAAAGGCAGAAAACCTTAAAATTACCTACCTACACAAACGTTTAAGCTAAACCAAATACCAAATAATAAAACATAACACAGGGCAGCATACAAATACACATGCCACATACTAAATGCATAAATACTTAGGTACCTTACCAAAAGAATTATGCTGAGTCATAATTTATAGATACATGTAAATAACCCAACACTGTATTAACTATCTGTGAAATAACTCAACAGTACTTATCCATACATGGATTAGACGACAGAGAGGGGACGAACGTTCATCAGCATTAGAGGGAGTATCATTAACACCAGGAAAACGGACTGGGCATATCCATAACGATAATGAAAAGATCGTAACTTTACCTGGGTAATGACTCCCTACGTTCCTCCTCACGGACCCTTGGTCCACAGACGACCAGCGTAACAGATGTGATGACGCTCTTGGATCACGGCAATAGTACCTCCAACAGTTCCGGGACGGAACGACGGCACCGTCTTCCCGCAGAATCCTCAGGCAGGGAAAATAACGCCAAGCGAAGGTCGCAAGTGACACATACACTTGCAGGACGTAACAAGCGAGGTGGCTATCGCAGGTGACGAAACCCCTGCATACGTGGTCCGTGATCCAAAGAAGTGTACAATTTACCGCGGGTGGCTCAAAGACACCAGCGAAATAATCCTCCAAAGACAACTATTCCTTATGAGGGAATAAAAGGCATCTACCAAGGGCTGCTGAATTAGTATACACGTCTGTGCTCAAGGTACAGTCCGAACTCTTATGAAAAGGGCAGTTAACATTTACTCCTGCCGAAGACCGAATTTATTTATAAACAATTAAATAACCTACTTTAACATAACACCTTCCTCCCCCAAGAAAAATAATTTTCATTCACTAAATGCAAAATTTTTCTTTTAATGATAAGCCACAAGGCTGGACAAAACATCAGAAAATGCAGGGCCACAAAAATAAAGAAAATTCAGGAAAACACTAAAGCTACTACAAACCACTGATAAGATAAAATATCTTAAACCAAAAAAAAAACAAAGTCTTAAACGTAGTATCTACAGTAATAAACCAATCACAAGGTAAAAACATCTTAAACCTAAGCAAAAGGACAAGAACATAGCAAGTTTTAAATACATCATCAAACATTTGGACAGACATTTAATCCTATACCTGTCAACAATAAATTTTAGTAGGCACACAGAGAGAAAAAAAAAATATATGATATAGAATTATCCACACCAACCTAGGTCCTGGAACAATTTACAAGAGTACAAACTTTATACCTGAGCTCAATATATACATACCTCGAAACATGGATGTAACCTCAACACATGCAACCAGGTGAACCGAGAGGGTCCCCAAAAAACAGAGGGAGAGATCAAAATTTAGACACGTGAGAGAGCATCCGGGATGCAATTAAGAGAGCATCCGGGATGCAATTATCCACCCCTTTAATGTGTTTTATAATTAAATTGAACTCTTGTAGCTGAAGGGCCCAACGCAGAATCCTCTGGTTCGATCCCTTCATACGTTCAATGAATACCAACAGATTATGGTCGGTCCAAATTTCTATAGGGAATGAAAAGCTAGTAACATATGGTTTAAAATGTACCAATGTCCGCACCAATGCCAGAGCCTCTTTTTCAATGGTGGAGTACTTTCTTTCCGCCTCTAGTAACTTATGGCTGTAGTAAGATACGGGGCGTACTTCACCATCATCACTCCTTTGGAAGAGGACTCCCCCAATTCCTATGTCACTGGCATCCACGGCTATGATGAATGGCTTCTGAAAATTGGGAGAAACCAATATTGGATTAGACACGAGTAACATCTTAAGTTTTAAAAATGCTTCTTCGCATCGAGAAGACCAAATAAATTTCTGCCCTTTTTTCAATAAATTAGTTAAAGGCTGTGCAAGGTCAGAGAAGTTTTGGACAAACCTACGGTAATATCCCAACATACCCAGCACCTTACGAACCTCTCTGACATTACACGGTCTCTTCAAAGCAACTATGGCCTCGAGATTGGCTTGCGTAGGAGCAACTTTACCCAAGCCAATCTCGTGACCCAAATAACTAACTTTAGCTTTCCCAAAATTACATTTACAGTGAACCCTCGTTTATCGCGGTAGATAGGTTCCAGTCGCGGCCGCGATAATTGAAAATCCGCGAAGTAGTGACACCATATTTACCTATTTATTCAACATGTATATTCAGACTTTTAAAACCTTCCCTTGTACGTAGTACTGTTAACAAACTACCCTTTAATGTACAGAACATTTAATGCATGTACTACAGTACCCTAAACTAAAACAGGCACAAATAGTAAAGGTGATTTTATATCATGCATTTCCTAAACATGCTAAAAAGCACGATAAAAAATGGCAACCAATGTTTTGTTTACATTTATCTCTGATCATAATGTAGAAACAAACTGGAGGTAGAGCTTTGCTTATTACCCAGACATATTTCCCATACTTTTCCCTTAGAACTACATCACATCTTCCTACTTTAGATATATATATATATATATATATATATATATATATATATATATATATATATATATATATATATATATATATATATATATGTGTGTGTGTGTATATATATATATATATATTTATATGTATACACATACATACCTACATATATACATAAATACATGCATACATATATATATATATATATATATATATATATATATATATATATATATATATATATATATATATATTACTGTATATATATATGGGTTATGGAAAAAATCCGCGAAGTGTTGAATCCGCGATGGTCGAACCGCGAAGTAGCGAGGGTTCACTGTACCCAGATTCACAACAAGACCGGCGGCCCTAAGTGCCTCAAAAACTTTTCTTAATCTTACCAGGTGGGTCCGCCAGTCATTGCGGTGTACCACCAAGTCATCTATATAGATTTCTGTACCTTCCAGGCCACAAATCACCCTGTTCATCAGACGCTGGAAAGTACAGGCAACGTTCTTCATCCCAAAGGGCATTACTTTGCACTCGTAAAGCCCTGAGGGCGTCACAAATGCTGAAATTTCACGGGCACGGCCAGATAGGGGGACCTGCCAATACCCTTTAACAGATCCAATTTTGTAATGAACCTCGCAGGACCTATCAGGTCCAGACAATCCTCAATACGGGGAAGAGGAAAGGAATCATTTTTAGTAACCGAGTTTACCCTCCTATAGTCAACACACATACGATATTTACCATCAGGCTTCTTCACCGAGACTATAGGGGAACTCCATGGACTTACTGATGGTTGTATGAGATTGTGCTCCAGCATGTACTTAATTTCGTCTTCAACAATGGCACGCTTCTCTGGACTGAGGCGATACGGGCTTTGCTTAACCGGAGAAGCGTCCCCAACATCAACATCATGCTGGAGCAACCTCGTCCTTCCTGGAGAGTCCTGAAATAAGTCAGGAAATTCCATAATTAGGCTTAGTATATCTTGTTTCTGAGGTGCCTTCAGATGCTCTAACCCCTCTTTTAATACACCTAAATTTTGCAAGTTATTACCTAGAGCATCTGAAGGCACCTGGTCCAAAACATCTTCCAAGTTTTCCTCAACAGGTGCAACCACACTCATAACTGGCTCAAAAACAATGGCTAAAGGATCCCGTCTATCAGCAGAGTAAGATTTCAACTTGTTTATGTGGAAAATTTTACATTTACGTCGAGTTCCAGGGGCTTCAACTTCATAATTGACCTCAGACAACTTTCTCAACACCTTCCAGACTGTCCTGTGAAGGAGCCAACATCCTCCTCTCTCTCAATCTCAAGTACCTCGAGTGTGTGTCCCCTTCAAAGTGAACTGTGAACAAGTCTTTACACAACATATATCGTGTGTAGTGTGTTCAAACATTAGGGAAACTTTAAAGGCGATTCCAAATACATTGTGTTTTTGTAAGTGCCGATATTATATAATTTTTTTGTAACTGGCTCTGTGAGGTTTATGCAAAAACGTGAAGTGTATTTATTTTGGCTTGGCTGTTCGATTACGTTGTGTGAACTATAAACTCGTAAGTTTATCATTAACTTTGTGTAATTTCTATAAGAGTTTAATCATTAGTGTTAAAGGTTAACTATTTTCATTGATTATGAAGATTAAATATTTATGTAAAACTTAATTTCCAGTGAAACTAGTGATTATATCATTTTTAGAGTGTAATATTATTTTTTCTTAGTCTATTTTTTGTTCAGATTTAATATTTAGAGTCAAGTGATTAAATAATTTTCAGAGGGTAATTTTTTTTTCTTTTTTGTCTTTGTTTAAGTTTTTATTCAGATTTGATATTTCGAGTGATTAATTTTTGGTGTAAATTATTTCAGTGTTGTATTTTTTATAGAATATATTCATTTTTGTAAAGTGTGTATTATTTCGATCACTAGTATTTCTTACAGAACTCTTTCTTATCCCTGTGTAAGAATCGAAGTAAGAGGTTGTTTTGAATAGGCCTAGTTCTTAATAATAATTACCCAATTTGTTTTGAGTGTATGTAAGAGACCTTTGGATATTCAGTGTTTTTATGTATTGCCGTCTGGGAGTTATATAATTTTCCCAGAGCTCGGTTATTATCCAAGTATAGCAAATCTATGTAAAAATAAACAGGTGAGTTTGGAATTCGGGAGGTTGTGTGACTTGCAAGCCGTAATATATACAATATGTATTTTTGGTGCCCAGACCCAGGAGCTTAATATAACTATTTTGGTGCCCAGACCCGTGACCATAAAATATATATATATATATATATATATATATATATATATATATATATATATATATATATATATATATATTATATATATGTATATATATATATATATATATATATATATATATATATATATATATATATATATATATATATATATATAGGTATACCTTACCTTACATGAGTAATTGGTTCCAAGAGAGGCGACTCTAGCTGAAACCCGACTTGAGTCGAATTTACTTGTTTCTGAATTTACTTATCACTAGGTGAAACCACAAATAACCATTTCCAGTTTTGTATTTTATTTGTAAATGCAATGTGGATATTATATGGTTAATAAGAATATATTTCAGCTTACAATAAAATAAATTCTAGTTTTTAATTTAATACTGGAAAAAAAGTAATCTTAATTTTACGAATAAATATACATATAAATATAAATTTAGCATGTTTACAGTACATGCGGGATCTTGATTTGTGGAAGTGGTTTGCTCTAAGATGGTATAAAATAGAAAGATTTTGTAAGATTTAATAACCAATTAAGTTAGTAAAATTATTTTGCGATAGTATGAAAAAAAATCTTATTTGTCATACCAATATTTACATTCAATATCTTTGTTTACATCGCATACGTACAGTAGATGGCTGTGGATTGTCAGCTGATTTGTCTGTTGTTTTTGTTCGGTGCGTATTCTAATAAGAAACTGGTCAAGAGTTCGTTGAACTGTGCTCTTGTTCTTTTTTCAGGGATTACCTGATGTGGAGAAAGTCGTATCAACAATTCTGTTAACTATATGTTCTGGTTCTGGTTCTGCTTCAGGGGGTGAGGCATAGCCTTTGCAACGGCGCCTCCAAGGTTTTGTCTTTTCCTCCACATCAGATTTAATACTTCTTTTTTTCTTTTCTATATTTGTGTCACAAAATAAAAATAATCCTACTATTTTCTTTAGGTCTTCCTCGTATGGTTGTTGTAGCTCAATTATTTCATTCCTTTCTTTTCTATATTCCTGGCAAAACAACAAAAACTATATCAAATCTTCCTCCTCATTTTCACAAACATTACAGTTTACATTTCCCCCATTGTGTCTATTTACAATATTTAGTTTTAACGTATTAGTTCTTGCTCTAAAAAACATCACTGAAGCAAATGTATTGTCCTAAAGTAACTCTTCTTTTTATTTCCTTCTTCCACGTCCTATGTATTTCTAAGCTCACTTTACTTTCTATTTCTTCTTTCCACTTTTCAGTATCACACTTTCTGGTTTCGATTTTATTTATGCCTTGTTCATTCTTCTTATCTGTCTTATGTCTATGCTTAATTCTTCTAAGTACTTTGCAGGTTGTTTCCACCATCTTCCTTCTTTTTCTTGAGTATCCAGGATAATTGTTTTCAGCATTTCCTTCT
This sequence comes from Palaemon carinicauda, assembly GCF_036898095.1. Lineage (NCBI taxonomy): Eukaryota > Metazoa > Arthropoda > Malacostraca > Decapoda > Palaemonidae > Palaemon > Palaemon carinicauda. The sequence continues at coordinate 71,831,455 of NC_090735.1, read as the reverse complement.
TACCATTCAGCGTACGATTTAAGAACTGCAGCTTCCCATCCATCACCCTTGCTTTCATAGAAGATGCACTTGTCTCCCCTCTTAGAGTAGTATTAGCTGTGCTTTTAGTGGCACCTAAAATCTTCCTGTATACTCCATTCTCTATTCTTTGTAGTTTCTCTATTTTAGCTTCTGTTAGATTTATAATACTTTTTCCATACAAAATTGATGGTAAAGCAATACTTTTCCAGAACGTTTTTCCTATCATAACTTTATTGCAACTTTTCTCTATAACTTAATATGTTAAATTAGCTTTTTTTTCTTTCATTACCCTTTTCTGAGTTTTAAATATATTCCTACTATTGTCTAGCTTTATTCCTAAGTATGTCAAACTTTCTACTACTTTGATTCCCTCTATGTGATCTGGCTTTTCTTTCATGTTGTAAATCATAATATTACTCTTTTCTTTATTAATTTCTAAACCACAGTTTTTACTAGTTTCTACTAATAGTTGAATGTTACGCTTTACATTATATATATCCTCCGCAATCACTAAGGCATCATCTGCAAAAAATAATTATTCCATCTCTATTACATGATTTCTGAAACCGTTTCCTTCCTCTTCTATTTTCTTCATGACAATATACGTAATAAGTTTAAAAAGTGAAGTTGATCTTGTGAAACCCTGTTTTATTCCACTAGTAACCTCCATTTCTTGTTCTATGCCTTCTCCTACAGGGGCGTAGGAGCGTTTTCCTGTTTGTGGGGGGGGGGGGGGGGGGGGGCTAAAGGTCGAATTGACACTGAAGGCGGAGCCGCAGGCGTGAAGGCATGGGGAGGGGAGGGTCTGGGGGTCCCCCTCCCCCCAGAAAAATTTTATGAGGAAACACCTTCAGATGCGATTTCCTGGCATCTAACAGCATATTGTATCGAAAACAAAATCATATTTTTGGAAAAATTTTATGTAACCAATTCCAATTTTTACACAATAACAATCAATCATAAAATAGCAATAGGCTTATATATATATATATATATATATATATATATATATATATATATATATATATATATATATATATATATATATATATATATATATATATATATATATATGTGTGTGTGTGTGTGTGTGTGTGTGTATGTATATGTATATGTATATGTATATGTATATGTAGGCTATATGTATATAATAATTGTGAGTAAACAAAATTATGAACAAGCATATTTCTCATATAAACATACATATTTGAAAGTCATGCCTGAGACCAGAAAATATACATATTAAAAGTGTATGAATAATGTATAATTAATACTTCATGAGCTCTGATATTATATAAAAGTATACATATTTAAAAAGAATTATGAAGAATTTATATATATATATATATATATATATATATATATATATATATATATATATATATATATATATATAATATATATATATATATATATATATATATATATATATATATAAATCACTAAAAGCGTCTCATGCTAAAGGATGAAGCAATATGAAACTATCGATCAATTCAGAAGAGAATTACTCACTCGACCGGACGAAATAATATGAGAATATCGCTCAATTCAGAGAAAGAACAGAGAGGGTTCCCAGTCCGAGTACTTTTAAAGTAACATCATCATCATTATCATCACCATCATCATCATCATCATCACCATCACCATCACCATCATCATCATCATCATCATCATCATCATAATAATAATAATAATAATAATAATAATAATAATAATAATAATGTCACTTCTAGGACTGAAGTGCGCGTAGGCCTACGTATGCAGCCGTTTCCAGTGCACTGCAGGATAAAGACCTCAAACATGAAATGCCTGGGCTTTGGCCAGCTTTAATCACCAGGCTGGCCAAAGGCAAATTGTTGATGGTGGGAGACTGGTCTGATTGCTCACAGCAAACCAACCTAGTATGGTTGGTCATGTCTAGTATAGCTTTACTGATCATGGCGATACACCAACCCTTTCACCACTTTAAGGTATCTCTGAATTTTGGAAAATTTTCAAAGAGAGAGAGAGAGATTATAAATCCTCATATATGGCCAAGGCATATAAGTAGAATGTCAGACAATAGAAGGATGTTAAGAACAACAGAATGGGTTCCTGGAGATTGCACAAGAAGCTGGTGGGAGTGGAAGGACATGTCTGAGGCCTTTGTTCCGCAGTGGACTCTCAACGGCTGATGATGATGATGACATAGGCCTAGATTTTTCTTCCAGGTAAGAGAGTTTATTGAACGATTTAAAACTAATTTTCGTAAATTTGAATGATTTAATTAAATAGTGTTTTGCAATAGGACTAATTTCAGAGTTTTGCAGGTTCTTAAAAACGCTATAAAGCTGTTCATTTATTTAAGCCTATTTCTTTCTTTCTCGGCATTATATATATATATATATATATATATATATATATATATATATATATATATATATATATATATATATATATATCTATATATATGTATATAGCCTAAAATATAGCGTAAGAATCACAGGAAACATGATGTTCAAACGCAAAAGAACCACGGGCTCTTGTATTTGGCAGCCCTGTACTAATGAAAGGAGGTTTCTATACATTTTATAGGTTCAGTAAACGTACAAAACCTGCAGAGAAGACACTTACAGAACAATGACGCTCCCATACCACCTACCTGCGCTGTTATCAGATGTTTTCTGAGTGGAGATCAAGCCCTCTTTAAACACCTACTAGAAAGTCATTTCTAATGAATGATAAATTTTCTCTCTCTCTCTCTCTCTCTCTCTCTCTCTCTCTCTCTCTCTCTCTCTCTCTCTCTCTCTCTCTCTCTCTCTCTCTCTCTCTTTATATATATATATATATATATATATATATATATATATATATATATATATATATATATATATATATATATAAATTTCTACCTCATACTTGGGATCGAACGCTAGCCCCTTCTAATGAAAGGGGCTAGCGTTCGATCCCAAGTATGAGGTAGAAATTTATTTCTATTTGAACACGATGTTGTGTTGATATTTATCCATATTGACTCATTAGGGGTAATTTGAATGAATTACTACCAATTGTGTCACGTGGTGGGCCGGGGAAATCTGGTAAAACTCGCTGGTAAAGAGACTGATGTCTCACCAGGTAAATCCTCGGACAGCTAGATTAGTGTCAGGTTCAGATTTCCTTTTATGGGCTCTCGTGGCATGGTTGGTTTCGACCTGGCCTTTCATTAGAAGGGGCTAGCGTTCGATCCCAAGTATGAGGTAGAAATTTATTTCTATTTGAACACGATGTTGTGTTGATATTTATCCATATATATATATATATATATATATATATATATATATATATATATATATATATATATATATATATATATATATGACTGCGTTTCTCTCTCTTTTGACATACTGTATTGAATCAATTTCTGATTTATCATTGGTATATCATACAGGAGAATGCTCTCTCTCTCTCTCTCTCTCTCTCTCTCTCTCTCTCTCTCTCTCTCTCTCTCTCTCTCTCTCTCTGTTCCCAAACTATGTTATAGAGTCCCACAGTAAAGTCAAAAGATTAATACTATAAACCATAAACCAAGAGAAATAACATAGAATAGTGTGTCCGAGTGTACCCTCAAGCAAAAGAACTCTAATCCAAGACTGTGGAAGACCATGGTACAGAGGTTATGGCCCTACCCAAGACTAGAGAGCAATGGTTTGATTTTGGAATGTCCTTCTCTTAGAAGAGCTGCTTACCGTAGCTAAAGAGTCTCTTCTACCCTTAAGTCTCAAACCTGTATTAATGCTTTGACTGGTATTGATATTACAACGGCTCTTTGCATTCTTTGATTAAATTGAAAAATAGAGGCTCTGATAGCTATTGGCAGTGATACGCACATGTAATTCATTTACTTCCTTATTTCCTTTCCTCACTAGGCTATTTTCCCTGTTGGAGCCCTTGGGCTTATAGCAACATGCTTTACTAAACCTGGGTTGTAGCTTAGCAAGTAATAATAATAATAATAATAATAATAATAATAATAATAATAATAATAATAATAAAGATGATGATGATAATAATGATGAAAATAATAATAATAATAATAATAATAATAATAATAATAATAATAATAATAATAATAATAATAATAATAATGGTGAGCTTTAATTTTTAGCATATATCTCATATGATACAACTAAATTTCTTATATATTCTTTCCATAGTTTTTAAAAGTATCGATACTTTAAGTACTTTCCGTGAAAATCGAGAAAGATTTTAATTCACTTGGGTCCACGATGCAGGTATAGGTCACAGCCAGTGTTGCCAGATTATTTCGACTGGATTATCGTACACGAGCCCTGAAATTGTAGTTTTTCAACCAAAATAATCGTAAACACACACACGCGTTGTTTACTGTTTACCCCTTTTCCTTTCATGGGTATACTGAGTTTTTCCGTTAATTTGATAACTCGCCGAAGTTCTACCATTTGTTTTATATATATGTATGTTTATATGTATATGTATATGTATATATATATATAATATATATATATATATATATATATATATATATATATATATATATATATATATATAATATATATATATATATATGTATATATATATATATATATATATATATATATATATATATATATATATATATATATATATACATATATATATATATATATATATATATATATATATATACATATATATATATATATATATATATATATATATATATATATATATATATATATATATATATATATATATATGTATATATATATATACCGATATATATATATATATATATATATATATATATATATATATATATATATATATATATATATATATATATAATATATATATATAAATATCTGTATATATATCTATATATTTGTTGCAGAAAATGGTGGAGTGGAAGCAGATGTACGTCAGAGAGTGAATGAAGGTTGCAAAGTGTTGGGGGCAGTTAGGGGAGTAGTAAAAAATAGAGGGTTGGGCATGAATGTAAAGAGAGTTCTGTATGAGAAAGTGATTGTACCAACTGTGATGTATGGATCGGAGTTGTGGGAAATGAAAGTGATGGAGAGACAGAAATTGAATGTGTTTGAGATGAAGTGTCTAAGGAGTATGGCTGGTGTATCTCGAGTAGATAGGGTTAGGAACGAATTGGTGAGGGTGAGAACGGGTGTAAGAAATGAGTTAGCGGCTAGAGTGGATATGAATGTGTTGAGGTGGTTTGGCCATGTTGAGAGAATGGAAAATGGCTGTCAGCTAAAGAAGGTGATGAATGCAAGAGTTGATGGGAGAAGTACAAGAGGAAGGCCAAGGTTTGGGTGGATGGATGGTGTGAAGAAAGCTCTGGGTGATAGGAGGATAGATGTGAGAGAGGCAAGAGAGCGTGCTAGAAATAGGAATTAAAGGCGAGCGATTGTGACGCAGTTCCGGTAGGCCCTGCTGCTTCCTCCGGTGCCTTAGATGACCGCGGAGGTAGCAGCAGTAGGGGATTTAGCATTATGAAGCTTCATTTGTGGTGGATAATGTGGGAGGGTGGGCTGTGGCACCCTAGCAGTACCAGCTGAACTCGGCTGTGTCCCTGGTTAGGCTGGAGGAATGTAGAGAGTAGAGGTCCCCTTTTTTGTTTTGTTTCATTGTTGATGTCGGCTACCCCCCAAAATTGGAGGAAGTGCCTTTGGTATATGTGTGTATGTATGTATGTATATATATATATATACTGTATATATATAGGCTATTTATATATAGATATATATATGTATATATATGTATATATATATATAAATATTTATATATATATATATATATATATATATATATATATATATATATATATATATATATATATATATATATATATATATATATATATATATATATGAGCCGTTACTAGTCCACTGCAGAACAAAGGCCTCGGACTTTTTTTTATCCACTTGCGTCTGTTTATGGTCTTTCTATGTCAGTTTATCCCCGTAAATTTCCTTAGTTCGTCAATCCATCGTCTTCTCTTCCTTCCCCTGTTTCTTTTGTAAGTATTGGGGACCCATTCTGTTATATCTTATGAGAGAGAGAGAGAGAGAGAGAGAGGGAGAGAGAGAGAGTCTTGTTGCTGACTGTATTAACTGGGGGTAAATAATCCCTTATTTGAATACTGACATAACATAACTTGTCATTACTTAAATTGATCAGTTGTAGCTGAAGTGATAATAAATAATGAGGGAATGAGGACACAAGACGAATTTAAATAATCATCACAGACAGACACACACATTATTATCACAGAAATATTCAGACAAAGGGGTCTACAATAGGATGCAAATTACGAAACTACAAAGATCATTTTAATATATTTTTAAATTGGCGATCACATTTTCTATAAACTTTTTAATCCGCGAAAAATGAGGTTTACTCACCGAGATAGAGATGTACGTAAAGGCAATCAATTCTTACTCATTTCCTCTTCCTTCCTATAATATTTATCATTATTTCTTCTTATTCC
>NC_090735.1:71789719-71824435 GCF_036898095.1 Palaemon carinicauda | reverse complement strand
GGTCTACCATAGGATGCAAATTACGAAACTACAAAGATCATTTTAATATATTTTTAAATTGGCGATAGGACATTTTCAATAAACTTTTTAATCCGCGAAAAATGAGGTTTACTCACCGAGATAGAGATGTACGCAAAGGCAATCAATTCTTACTCCTTTCCTCTTCCTTCCTATAATATCTATCATTATTTCTTCTTATTCCCCTTCTTTCCTTCCCTATCTTTTCCTGTATCCCAATTCTTTTGCAACAGCAGTAATTTCATCAGCACCTAAACCAGCTGATTGACAGGAGGCCTTCCCCCTCCCCCCCCCCCCCTCAGACCGTGGGAAAATGTGAGTCAATACTTCCACGACTCAACTCAAGCGAAAGAATTGGGATACAGGAAAAGATAGGGATTGAAAGAAAAGGAATAAGAAACAATGATAAATATTGGTCATAGAAAGAGGAAAGTAGTAAGAATTGATTGTCTTTACGTACATCTCTATCTCGGTAAGTAAACCTCACTTTTCGCGGATTAAAAAAGTTGACTGTAAAGTCACATCCGTCAATTTAAAAAGATATTAAAATCCTCTTCATAGTTTCGTAATTTACGTCCTATTGTAGACCCTCTTATCTGGATATTTCTTAGATAATAATGTGTGTGTGTGTGTGTGTGTGTGTCTGTGATGGATATCTAAATTCGTCTTGTGTCCTCATTCCCTCGTTATTTATTATCACTTCAGCTACAACTGATCAATTTAAGTAATGACAAGTCATATTATGTCAGTATTCAATTTGTCTTAAGAAATTATTTACCTACAGTTAATACAGTCAGTAACTACTCTCTCTCTCTCTCTCAATCTCTCTCTCTCCTCTCTCTCTCTCTCTCTCTCTCTCCCTCTCTCTCTCTCTCTCATAAGATATAACCGAATGGGTCCCTAGTAATTGCAAAACCAGCAGGGAAAGGAAGAGAAGACGATGGATTGGCGAACTAAGAAAATTTGCGGGTATAAACGGGCATAGAAAGACCATAAACAGATGTGAGTGGATAAAAAAAAAGTCCGAGGCCTCTGTTCTGCAGTGGACTAGTAATGGCTGATATATATATATATATATATATATATATATATATATATATATATATATATATATATATATATATATATATATATGTGTGTGTGTGTGTGTGAGTGTGTAAATATATATATATATATATATATATATATATATATATATATATATATATATATATATATATATATAGAGAGAGAGAGAGAGAGAGAGAGAGAGAGAGAGAGAGAGAGAGAGAGAGAGAGAGAGAGAGAGAGAAAGAGAGATGAATATTACTTTCTGCGAATAAAGGGAAATGAAATATGAGCGGAAAACTCTCTCTCTCTCTCTCTCTCTCTCTCTCTCTCTCTCTCTCTCTCTCTCTCTCTCTCTCTCTCTCTCTCTCTCTTACACCGATCATTAGAATAGGAAAGAATTTCCATAAATAAAGTGAAAACGAACGAAGAATTGAAGAAAGAAAACCTTGGAAAAAAAACAAGAGAATCGTCTTCAGCGTAAAATTTCTCCTGTTTTTCCGACTTTGAAGAAATTTTTAAGATTCTTACCAGAGAGAGAGAGAGAAAGAGAGATACGGAAGGCGAACATTACATTCCGGGAATGAACGAAGATGAAATAAGAATGCTTCCAGAACGGTCTTCAGAGGGTTAGATTTGCCTCAGAAGCGTCTTAGCTGATAAATGTTACGATTCCCACATAGAGAAAACTATGAATAAATATTTGCTTTTGTTATGTTTTTTTTTAATTCCTTTCGGTATAACTTTATCTTGTGGATTCTCTCTCTCTCTCTCTCTCTCTCTCTCTCTCTCTCTCTCTCTCTCTCTCTCTCTCTCTCTCTCTCTCTCTCTCTCTCTTCTTCATACCTGATGACATTTAGACTCCAGTTGAAGCCACAAGAGAATTTATTGTGTTTTTTTTTTTCTCTCTCTCTCTCTCTCTCTCTCTCTCTCTCTCTCCTCTCTCTCTCTGCTCTCTCTCTCTCTCCTCTCTCTCTCTCTCTCTCTCTCTTTCGGTCCTCAACTAGCTTTTTTTTTAAATAATGCTGAATTCAGGAAAGGTTTCGGTAATCATAAATATGGTTTTTTCAAGTTTTCAAAGCATTTGGTGTGAATTTCGAAATGGAGGCAAAGAAGAAAGCGGTAAGAATTCTCCTTAACGGAGGATGGCAATGAAGATCAGCTCTGGAGGAAGAACTGGACTTGTCGGAACCTGCAGCATTCTGTCGTCGGGGCATTTTTCTTTTTCAGGTACCTGTGTAGAAGAAACGGAAAAGGAGGAGAGACTGTGAGAGATGAAGAGCGTTTGCAGAATCTTCTCAAGGAAATCGAAGTAGAAACTACACAGGAAGATGGTGAATTTCTTCCAGCTGAAGGAGTGTTCCAAGAAGAGCTGGAAGATGGTGAATTTATCCAGCTGAAGGAATGTTCCAAGAAGAGCTGGAAGATGGTGAATTTCTTCCAGCTGAAGAAACTTTCCAGGATGAACTGGAGGATGAAAATGATCTTCCTGCTAGAGTGTTCCAGGATGAACTTGAAGAGGAAATCAATCTTCCAGCTGAAGGAGTGTTCCAAGAAGAGCTGGAAGATGGTGAATTTCTTCCAGCTGAAGGAGTGTTCCAAGAAGAGGTGGAAGATGGGGAATTTCTTCCAGCTGAAGAAACTTTCCAGGATGAACTGGAGGATGAAATCGATCTTCCTGCTGGAGAAGAAGTCCAGGATGAACTGGAAGATGAAATCGATCTTCCAGTGGAAGAACAAGAAAAAGAGCCGGGTCTTCCTCAAAGAGGAGAAGAGGAGGATGTAGAAGAAGAGAAGGAGGAAGAAGAAAAAGTTCCTACTCTTAAAGAATATCAGTCTGAAGACGATTCAAAGACACAAAGAAGTGATAAAAAGCTCTCAAATAAAAAGAGGAGAAAAAGAAAGCTCTCAAAGGAAGAGACCAGTAATGGTGAAGTGTCTAAGGAAGAGACCAGTAATGGTGAAGTCACTAAGGAAGAGATGAATAACAGAGAGGTATCAAAGAAAGAGAAGAATAATAAAAAGCTCTAAAGAGAGAGAGGAAGAAAAGAGAGCTCTCAAAGGCAGAAAGAAGAAATAGAAAACTCTCAAAGGAGCGGAGTAGTAATGAAGAGCTCTCTGAGGAAGAAGAGAGATTTGGTTCTGAAGACATCATGGAGGTCAAAGAGCATCTAATACTATAAGGATGGCACCTCAAAATAGAGGTAAAAAAGCATCTAATGCTAGAAGGATGGCACCTCAAAATAGAGGTCAAAGAACATCTAATGCTAGAAGGATGGCACCTCAAAATAGAGGTCAAAGAACATCTAATGCTAGAAGGATGGCACCTCAAAATAGAGGTCAAAGAACATCTAATGCTAGAAGGATGGCACCTCAAAATAAAGGTCAAAGACCATCTAATGCTAGAAGGATGGCACCTCAAAATAGAGGTCAAAGAACATCTATTGCTAGAAGGATGGCACCTCAAAATAGAGGTCAAAGAACATCTAATGCTAGAAGGATGGCACCTCAAAATAGAGGTCAAAGAACATCTAATGCTAGAAGGATGGCACCTCAAAATAGAGGTCAAAGAGCTTCAAATGCTAGAAGGATGGCACCTCAAAATAGAGGTCAGAGAACATCTAATGCTAGAAGAATGGCACCTCAAAATAGAGGTCAAAGAACATCTAATGCTAGAAGGATGGCACCTCAAAATAGAGGTCAAAGAGCATCTAATGCTAGAAGGATGGCACCTCAAAATAGAGGTCAAAGAGCATCTAATGCTAGAAGGATGGCACCTCAAAATAGAGGTCAAAGAGCATCTAATGCTAGAAGGATGGCACCTCAAAATAGAGGTCAAAGAACATCTATTGCTAGAAGGATGGCACCTCAACATAGAGGTAAAAAAGCATCTAATACTAGAAGGATGGCACCTCAAAATAGAGGTCAAAGAACATCTATTGCTAGAAGGATGGCACCTCAAAATATAGGTCAAAGAACATCTGTTGCTAGAAGGATGACACCTCAAAATAGAGGTCAAAGAGTATCTAATGCTAGAAGGATGGCACTTCAAAATAGAGGTCAAAGAGTATCTAATGCTAGAAGGATGGCACCTCAAAATAGAGGTCAAAGAACATCTATTGCTAGAAGGATAGCACCTCAAAATAGAGGTCAAAGAGCATCTAATGCTAGAAGGATGGCACCTCAAAATAGAGGTCAAAGAACATCTATTGCTAGAAGGATGGCAACTCAACATAGAGGTAAAAAAGCATCTAATACTAGAAGGAGGGCACCTCAAAATAGAGGTCAAAGAGCATCTAATGCTAGAAGGATGGCACCTCAAAATAGAGATCAAAGAACATCTATTGCTAGAAGGATGGCACCTCAAAATAGAGGTCAAAGAACATCTAATGCTAGAAGGATGGCACCTCAAAATAGAGGTCAAAGAAAATCTATTGCTAGAAGGATGGCACCTCAAAATAGAGGTCAAAGAACATCTATTGCTAGAAGGATGGCACCTCAAAATAGAGGTAAAAAAGCATCTAATGCTAGAAGGATGGCACCTCAAAATAGAGGTCAAAGAACATCTATTGCTAGAAGGATGGCACCTCAAAATAGAGGTCAAAAAGCATCTAATACTAGATGGATGGCACCTCAAAATAGAGGTCAAAGAACATCTATTACTAGAAGGATGGCACCTCAAAATAGAGGTCAAAGAACATCTATTGCTAGAAGGATGGAACCTCAAAATAGAGGTCAAATAAACTCTATTGCTAGAAGGATGGCACCTCAAAATAGAGGTCAAAGAACATCTATTGCTAGAAGGATGGCACCTCAAAATAGAGGTCAAAGAACATCTATTGCTAGAAGGATGGCACCTCAAAATAGAGGTCAAAGAACATCTATTGCTACGAGGAACCGAACCTGTCACCCTGCGACGGAACTCTGGTGGGCCTGGCTAGGGACATTGTCGGCGGCGAAGCAGCGGAGAAGGATGAGATTCTCCGTTTGGTCGACCAACATGTCCTTTGGCCGAAGATGGCCTTGCTCTTGGGCACAGCTGCCTTTGGCACTGCTGCCGTCGGAGCATTTTTCTTTTTCAGGTACCTGAGTGGAAGAAACGGAAAAGGAGGAGAGACTGTGAGAGATGAAGAGCTTTTGCAGAATCTTCTCGAGCAAATCGGAGAAACTACCCAGGAAGAGGGTGAATTTCTTCCAGCTGAAGGAGTGTTCTAGGAAGAGCTGGAAGATGGTGAATTTCTTCCAGCTGAAGGAGTGTTCCAGGAATAGCTGGAAGATGAAAATTATCTTCCTGCTGGAGTGCTCCAGGATGAACTGGAAGAGGAAATCGATCTTCCAGCTGAAGGAATGTTCCAGGAAGAGCTGGAAGATGGTGAATTTCTTCCAGCTGAAGGAGTGTTCCAGGAAGAGCTGGAAGATGGTGAATTTCTTCCAGCTGAAGGAGTGTTCCAGGAAGAGCTGGAAGATGAAAATTATCTTCCTGCTGGAGTGCTCCAGGATGAACTGGAAGAGGAAATCGATCTTCCAGCTGAAGGAATGTTCCAGGAAGAGCTGGAAGATGGTGAATTTCTTCCAGCTGAAGGAGTGTTCCAAGAAGAGCTGGAAGATGGTGAATTTCTTCCAGCTGAAGGAGTGTTCCAAGATGCACTGGAAGATGAAATTGATCTTCCTGCTGGAGTGCTCCAGGATGAACTGGAAGAGGAAATCGATCTTCCAGCTGAAGGAATGTTCCAAGATGAACTGGAAGAAGAAATTGAACTTCCAACTGAAGGAGTGTTCCAGGAAGAGCTGGAAGATGGTGAATTTCTTCCAGCTGAAGGAGTGTTCCAAGATGCACTGGAAGATGAAATTGATCTTCCTGCTGAAGAAAAGGTTCAGGATGAACTGGAAGAGGAAATCGAACTTCCAACTGAAGGAGTGTTCCAAGAAGAGCTGGAAGATGGTGAATTTCTTCCCGCTGAAGAAACTTTCCCGGATGAACTGGAAGATGAAATCGATCTTCCTGCTGAAGAAAAGGTTCAGGATGAACTGGAAGAGGAAATCGAACTTCCAACTGAAGGAGTGTTCCAAGAAGAGCTGGAAGATGGTGAATTTCTTCCAGCTGAAGAAACTTTCCCGGGTGAACTGGAAGATGAAATCGATCTTCCTGCTGAAGAAAAGGTCCAGGATGAACTGGAAGAGGAAATTGATCTTCCAGCTGAAGGAATGTTCCAAGAAGAGCTGGAAGATGGTGAATTTCTTCCAGCTGAAGAAACTTTCCAGGATGAACTGGATATGAAATTGATCTTCCTGCTGAAGAAAAGGTCCAGGATGAACTGGAAGAGGAAATTGATCTTCCAACTGAAGGAGTGTTCCAAGAAGAGCTGGAAGATGGTGAATTTCTTCCAGCTGAAGGAGTGTTCCAAGAAGAGCTGGAAGATGGCGAATTTCTTCCAGTTGGAGAAAATTTCCAGGATGAACTGGAAGAGGAAATCGATCTTCCAGCTGAAGGAGTGTTCCAAGATGAACTGGAAGAGGAAATCGAATTTCCAACTGAAGGAGTGTTCCAAGAAGAGCTGGAAGATGGTGAATTTCTTCCAGTTGAAGAAACTTTCGAGGATGAACTGGAAGAGGAAATCGATCTTCCTGCTGAAGAAGAGGTTCAGGATGAACTGGAAGATAAAATCGATATTCCAGTGGAAGAACAGCTAAGTGAGCCGGGTCTTCCTCAAAGACTAGAAGAAGAGCATGTAGATGAAGAGAAGGAGGAGAAGGAGGAAGAAGAGAAAGTTCTTGATCTTGAAGAACATCGGTCTGAAGATGATTCAAAGGCAGAGAGAAGTGATAAAAAACTCTCAAAGAAAAAGAGGAGTAATAGAAAACTATCAAAGAGTGAAAGGAGGAAAAGGGAGCTCTCAAAGGCAGAAAGAAAAAATAGCAATCTCTCAAAGGAGCAGAGCAGTAATGAAGAGTTCTCAGAGGAAGAGGAGAGATTGGATTCTGATATATATGAAGTTCCTGTTTATAATTACTACAGTGTGTTGTCCGGTAAAGATGATTTTGACAGAAGTCCCTTGAAGAAGTCGTCTCATAAATCAAAAAGGAAGAAGGAAAATAAGAAGAAAAGAGGAAGAGGAGGAAGACGTAATAGAAACTGTAAAAGAAATTAAAAGCCCCAAAAAAACAAAAACAAAAACAAATAACAAAAAAAAAAAAATAATAATAATAAAATGCTAAAAAAAATCTAAAAAAAAATAGAAATTGGAAAATCAAAAAAAAAAAAAGTGGAGTGTTTTTGTGAAAAAGTAGTTTAAGTTCACTAATTGGAAAAAAAAAATCAGGACGTTTGGAATAACTGCCCACCTCAATGGATTTGTGGCTAAACCGCTCAGCTTGAATGGTGCTTGGACTAACTGAAAAGGGTGGCTCTGCAGAGGGAAGAAACCTGGCTGAGTTTAGTATGATATGTACCTTGATGGGGTGTACAGGACCTTTGTCAAGAGTACAAATGGTCGGATATCTAGATCTATTCTTTCGGATATCAACCTTCGGGTGGTTCTGGGGGAATAATCTAGAAGACCGGTTCTGCAGAGGGATGAAGCTGGGATTCTTCTAGTATGCAGTCTTATCCTTATAGGTTGGCCCAAGATAGTTCAGCTGGGAAAGGAAGATGAATCTCTAGTGAGGTGCTCATCCAATGACTGCTGATGGAGGATTGGGAGCAGAGTCAGTTTTGGTCCTGAGGATGCTAGGCTTAATTGCCTGCCCTGGAGAAGCTTGACTTTATTGTCTGGCTTCATGCTGCTTGGATTAAAGGCTTGGCTTAATTGCCTGCCCTAGAGAAGCTTGACTTGATTGTCTGGCTTCATGCTGCTTGAATGAAAGGTTTGGCTTATTTGCCTGGCCTAAAGAAGCTTGGCTTAATTGTCTGGCTTCATGCTTTTTGGATTAAAGGCTTGGCTTAATTGCCTGGTCTAGAGAAGCTTGGCTTAATTGTCTAGCTTCATGCTGCTTAGATTAAAGGCTTGGCTTAATTGCCTGATCTAGAGAAGCTTGGCTTAATTGTCTAGTTTCATGTTTTTTGGATTGAAGGCTTGGCTTAATTGCCTGGTCTGGAGAAGCTTGACTTAATTGTCAAGCTTCATGCTGCTTAGATTAAAGGCTTGGCTTAATTGCCTGGTCTAGAGAAGCTTGGCTTAATTGTCTGGCTTCAGGCTTTTTGGATTGAAGGCTTGGCTTAATTGCCAGGCCTAAAGAAGCTTGGCTCAAATATCTGTCTTCATGCTTTTTGGATTAAAGGCTTGGCTTAATTGCCTGGTCTAGAGAAGCTTGGCTTAATTGCCTGGCTTCATGCTGCTTGGATTAAAGGCTTGGCTTAATTGCCTGGTCTAGAGAAGCTTGGCTTAATTGTGTGGCTTCATGCTGCTTGGATTGAAGGCTTGGCAAAATTGCCTGGCCTAAAGAGGCTTGGCTTAATTGTCTGGCTTCATGCTGCTTGGATTAAAGGCTTGGCTTAATTGCCTGGTAGAGAGAAGCTTGACTTAATTGTCTGGCTTCATGCTTTTTGGATTAAAGGCTTGGCTTAATTGCCTGGCAAAGAGAAGCTTAGCATAATTGTCTGGTTTCATGCTGCTTGGATTGAAGGCTTGGCTTAATTGTCTGGTCTAGAGAAGCTTGGCTTAATTGTCTGGCTTCATGCTGCTTGGATTAAGGGCTTGGCTTAATTGCCTGGCCTAAAGAGACTTGGCTTAATTGTCTGGCTTCATGCTTTTTGGATTAAAGGCTTGGCTTAATTGCCTGCTCTAGAGAAGCTTGGCTTAATTGTCTGGCTTTGGGCTTTTTGGATTAAAGGCCTGGCTTAATTGCCTGGTCTAGAGAAGCTTGGCTTAATTGTCTAGCTTCAAGCTTTTTGGATTAAAGGCTTGGCTTAATTGCCTGGTCTAGAGAAGCTAGGCTTAATTGTCTGGCTTCATGCTGCTTGGATTAAAGGCTTGGCTTAATTACCTGGTCCAGAGAAGCTTGGCTTAATTGTCTGACTTCATACTTTTAGGATTAAAGGCTTGGCTTAATTGCCTGGTCTAGAGAAGCTTGGCTTGATTATCTGGCTTCATGCTTTTTGGATTAAAGGCTTGGCTTAATTGCCTGGCCTAGAGAACCTTGGATCAATTGTCTGGCTTCATGCTTTTTGGATTAAAGGCTTGGCTTAATTGCCTGATCTAGAGAAGCTTGGCTTAATTGTCTAGTTTCATGTTTTTTGGATTGAAGGCTTGGCTTAATTGCCTGGTCTGGAGAAGCTTGACTTAATTGTCAAGCTTCATGCTGCTTGGATTAAAGGCTTGGCTTAATTGCCTGGTCTAGAGAAGCTTGGCTTAATTGTCTGGCTTCAGGCTTTTTGGATTGAAGGCTTGGCTTAATTGCCAGGCCTAAAGAAGCTTGGCTCAATTGTCTGTCTTCATGCTTTTTGGATTGAAGGCTTGGCTTAATTGCCTGGTCTAGAGAAGCTTGGCTTAATTGCCTGGCTTCATGCTGCTTGGATTAAAGGCTTGGCTTAATTGCCTGGTCTAGAGAAGCTTGGCTTAATTGTGTGGCTTCATGCTGCTTGGATTGAAGGCTTGGCAAAATTGCCTGGCCTAAAGAGGCTTGGCTTAATTGTCTGGCTTCATGCTGCTTGAATTAAAGGCTTGGCTTAATTGTCTGGTAGAGAGAAGCTTGGCTTAATTGTCTGGCTTCATGCTTTTTGGATTAAAGGCTGGGCTTAATTGCCTGGCCAAGAGAAGCTTAGCATAATTGTCTGGCTTCATGCTGCTTGGATTGAAGGCTTAGCTTAATTGTCTGGTCTAGAGAAGCTTGGCTTAATTGTCTGGCTTCATGCTGCTTGGATTAAGGGCTTGGCTTAATTGTCTGGCCTAAAGAGACTTGGCTTAATTGTCTGGCTTCATGCTTTTTGGATTAAAGGTTTGGCTTAATTGCCTGGTC
The DNA here is from genome assembly GCF_036898095.1 of Palaemon carinicauda. NCBI lineage: Eukaryota > Metazoa > Arthropoda > Malacostraca > Decapoda > Palaemonidae > Palaemon > Palaemon carinicauda. The sequence goes on along the minus strand of NC_090735.1, from coordinate 71,814,415 downwards.
TAGAGAAGCTTGGCTTAATTGTCTGGCTTTAGGCTTTTTGGATTAAAGGCCTGGCTTAATTGCCTGGTCTAGAGAAGCTTGGCTTAATTGTCTAGCTTCAAGCTTTTTGGATTAAAGGCTTGGCTTAATTGCCTGGTCTAGAGAAGCTAGGCTTAATTGTCTGGCTTCATGCTGCTTGGATTAAAGGCTTGACTTAATTACCTGGTCCAGAGAAGCTTGGCTTAATTGTCTGACTTCATACTTTTGGGATTAAAGGCTTGGCTTAATTGCCTGGTCTAGAGAAGCTTGGCTTGATTGTCTGGCTTCATGCTTTTTGGATTAAAGGCTTGGCTTAATTGCCTGGCCTAGAGAACCTTGGATCAATTGTCTGGCTTCATGCTTTTTGGATTAAAGGCTTGGCTTAATTAACTGGTCTAGAGAAGCTTGACTTAATTGTCTGGCTTCATGCTTTTAGGATTGAAGGCTTGGCTTAATTGCCTGGCCTAGAGAAGCTTGGCTCAATTGTCTGGCTTCATGCTTTTTGGGTTAAAGGCTTGGCTTAATTGCCTGGTATAGAGAAGCTTGGCTTAATTGTCTGGCTTCATGCTTTTTAGATTAAAGGCTTGGCTTAATTGCCTGATCTAGAGAGGCTTGTCTTAATTGTCTGGCTTCATGCTTTTTGGATTAAAGGCTTGGCTTGATTGCCTGGTCTAGAGAAGCTTGGCTTAGTTGTCTAGCTTCATGCTGCTAGGATTAAAAGATTGGCTTAATTGCCTGGTCTAGAGAAGCTTGGCTTAATTGTCTGGCTTCATGCTTTTTGGATTGAAGGCTTGGCTTAATTGCCTAGTCTAGAGAAGCTTGGCTTAATTGTCTAGCTTCATGCTTTTTAGATTAAAGGCTTGGCTTAATTGCCTGGTCTAGAGAAGCTAGGCTTAATTGTTTGGCTTCATGCTTTTTGGATTAAAGGCTTGGCTTAATTGTTTGGCCTCATGCTTTTTGGATTAAAGACTTGGCTTAATTGCCTGATCTAGAGAAGCTTGGGTTAATTGTCTGGCTTCACGCTTTTTGGATTAAAGGCTTGGCTAAATTGCCTGATCTAGAGAAGCTTGGCTTAATTGTCTGGCTTCATGCTTTTTGGATTGAAGGCTTGGCTTAATTGCCTGGTCTAGAGAAGCTTGGCTTAGTTGTCTAGCTTCATGCTGCTAGGATTGAAGGCTTGGCCCAATTACCTGGTCTAGAGAAGCTTGGCTTAATTGTCTGGCTTCATGCTTTTTGGATTAAAGGCTTGGCTTAATTGCCTGGTCTAGAGAAGCTTGCCTTAATTGTCTAGCTTCATGCTTTTTGGATTAAAGGCTTGGCTTAGTTGCCTGGCCTAAAGAGGCTTGGCTTAATTGTCTGGCTTCATACTTTTTGGAATAAAGGCTTGGCTTAATTGTCTAGCTTCATGCTGCTTGGATTAAAGGCTTGGCTTAATTGCCTGGTCTAGAGAAGCTTGGCTTAATTGTCTAGTTTCATGTTTTTTGGATTGAAGGCTTGGCTTAATTGCCTGGTCTGGAGAAGCTTGACTTAATTGTCAAGCTTCATGCTGCTTGGATTAAAGGCTTGGCTTAATTGCCTGGTCTAGAGAAGCTTGGCTTAATTGTCTGGCTTCAGGCTTTTTGGATTGAAGGCTTGGCTTAATTGCCAGGCCTAAAGAAGCTTGGCTCAATTGTCTGTCTTCATGTTTTTTGGATTGAAGGCTTGGCTTGATTGCCTGGTCTAGAGAAGCTTGGCTTAATTGTCTGGCTTCATGCTGCTTGGATGAAAGGCTTGGCTTAATTGCCTGGTCTAGAGAAGCTTGGCTTAATTGTGTGGCTTCATGCTGCTTGGATTGAAGGCTTGGCAAAATTGCCTGGCCTAAAGAGGCTTGGCTTAATTATCTGGCTTCATGCTGCTTGGATTAAAGGCTTGGCTTAATTGCCTGGTAGAGAGAAGCTTGGCTTAATTGTTTGGCTTCATGCTTTTTGGATTAAAGGCTTGGCTTAATTGCCTGACCAAGAGAAGCTTAGCATAATTGTCTGGCTTCATGCTGCTTGGATTGAAGGCTTGGCTTAATTGTCTGGTCTAGAGAAGCTTGGCTTAATTGTCTGGCTTCATGCTGCTTGTATTAAAGGCTTGGCTTAATTGCCTGACCAAGAGAAGCTTAGCATAATTGTCTGGCTTCATGCTGCTTGGATTGAAGGCTTGGCTTAATTGTCTGGCTTCATGATTTTTGGATTGAAGGCTTGGCTTAATTCCCTGGCCTAAAGAAGCTTGGCTCAATTTTCTCGCTTCATGATTTTTTTATTAAAGGCTTGGCTTTATTGCCTGGTCTAGAGAAGCTTGGCTTAATTATCTGGCTTCATGCTGCTTGGATTAAAGGCTTGGCTTAATTTCCTGGTAGAGAGAAGCTTGGCTTAATTGTCTGGCTTCATGCTTTTTGGATTAAAGGCTTGGCTTAATTGCCTGAACAAGAGAAGCTTAGCATAATTGTCTGGCTTCATGCTGCTTGGATTGAAGGCTTGGCTTAATTGTCTGGTCTAGAGAAGCTTGGCTTAATTGTCTGGCTTCATGCTGCTTGTATTAAAGGCTTGGCTTAATTGCCTGGTCAAGAGAAACTTGGCTTAATTGTCTGGCTTCATGCTGCTTGGATTAAAGGCTTGGCTTAATAGCCTGGTATAGAGAAGCTTGGCTTAATTGTCTGGCTTCATGCTTTTTGGATTAAAGGCTTGGCTTAATTGCCTAGTCTAGAGAAGCTTGGCTTAATTGTCGGGCTTCATGCTTTCTGGATTGAAGTCTTGGCTTAATTGCCTGGTCTAGAGAAGCTTGTCCTAGTTGTCTAGCTTCATGCTGCTTGGATTAAAGGCTTGTCTTAATTGCCTGGTCTAGGGAAGCTTGGCTTAATTGTCTGGCTTCATGCTTTTTGGATTAAAGGCTTGCCTTAATTGCCTAGTCTAGAAAAGCTTGGCTAAATTGTCTAGCTTCATGCTTTTTGGATTAAAGGCTTGGCTAAATTGTCTAGCTTCATGCTTTTTGGATTAAAGGCTTGGCTTAATTGGCTGGCCTAAAGAGGCTTGGATTAATTGTCTGGCTTCATGCTTTATGGAATGAAGGCTTGGCTTAATTGCCTGGTCTAGAGAAGCTTGGCTTAATTGTCTAACTTCATGTTGCTTGGATTAAAGGCTTGGTTTAATTGCCTAGTCTAGAGAAGCTTGTCTTATTTGTCTGGCTTCATGCTTTTTGGATTAAAGGCTTGGCTTAATTGCCTGGTCTAGAGATGCATGGCTTAATTGTCTGACTTCATGATTTTTGGATAGAAGGCTTGGCTTAATTCCCTGGCCTAAAGAAGCTTGGCTCAATTGTCTCGCTTCATGATTTTTTTATTAAAGGCTTGGCTTTATTGCCTGGTCTAGAGATGCTTGGCTTAATTGTCTAGCTTCATGCTTTTTGGATAGAATGGTTGGCTTAATTGCCTGGTCTAGAGAAGCTTGGCTTAATTGTATGGCTTCATGCTTTTTGGATTAAAGGCTTGGCTTAATAGCCTGGCCTAGAGAAGCTTGGCTTAATTATATGGCCTCATGCTTTTTGGATTAAAGGCTTGGCTTAATTTCCTGGTCTAGAAAAGCTCGGCTTAATTGTCTGGCTTTAGGCTTTTTGGATTAAAGGTTTGGCTTAATTGCCTGGTCTAAAGAAGCTTGACTTAATTGTGTGACTTCATGCATTTTGGATTAAAGGCTTGGCTTAATTGCCTGGTTTAGAGAAGCTTGGCTTAATTGTTTGGCTTCATGCTTTTTGGATTGAAGGCTTGGCTTGATTGCCTGGTCTGGAGAAGCTTGACTTAATTTTCTAGCTTCATGCTGCTTGGATTAAAGGCTTGGCTTAATTGCCTGGTCTAGAAAAGCTTGGCTTAATAGTCTGGCTTCATGCTCTTTGGATTAAAGGCTTGGCTTAATTGCCTGCCCTAGAGAAGCTTGGCTTAATTGTCTAGCTTCATGCTTTTTGGATTAAAGGCTTGGCTTAATTGCCTGGCTCAAAGAGGCTTGGCTTAATTGTCTAGCTTCATACTTTTTAGATTGAAGGCTTGGCTCAATTGCCTGGTCTAGAGAAGCTTGGCTTAATTGTGTAGCTTCATGCTGCTTGGATTAAAGGCTTGGCTTAATTGCTTGGTCTAGAAAAGCTTGGCTTAATTGTCTGGCTTCATGCTGCTTGGATTAAAGGCTTGGCTTAATTGCCTGATCTAGAGAAGCTTGGCTTAATTGTTTGGCTTCATGCTTTTTGGATTGAAGACTTGGCTTAATTGCCTGGTAGAGAGAAGCTTGGCTTAATTGTCTAGCTTCATGCTTTTTGGATTAAAGGCTTGGCTTAATTGCCTGGTCTAGAGAAGCTTGGCCTAATTGTCTAGCTTCATGCTTTTTGGATTAAAGGCTTGGCTTAAATGCCTGGTCTAGAGAAGCTTGGCTTAATTGTCTGCCTTCATGTTTTTTGGATTGAAGGCTTGGCTTAATTGCCTGGTCTAGAGAAGCTTGGCCTAATTGTCTAGCTTCATGCTTTTTGGATTAAAGGCTTGGCTTAATTGCCTGGCCTAAAGAATCTTGGCTTAATTGTCTAGCTTCATGCTGCTTGGATTGAAAGCTTGGCTTAATTTCCTGGTCTAGAGAAGCTTGGCTTAATTGTCTGGCTTCATGCTTTTTGGATTGAAGGCTTGGCTTAATTGCCTGGCCTAGAGAAGCTTGGCTCAATTGTCTGGCTTCATGCTTTTTGGATTAAAGGCTTAGCTTAATTGCCTGGTCTAAAGAAGCTTGGCTTAATTGTCTGGCTTCATGCTTTTTGGATTAAAGGCTTGGCTTAATTGCGTGGCCTAAAGAAGCTTGGCTTAATTATCTGGCTTCATGCTGTTTTGATTGAAGAGTTGGCTTAATTGCCTGGTCTAGAGAAGCTTGGCTTAATTGTCTGGCTTCGTGCTGCTTGGATTAAAGGCCTGGCTTAATTGCCTGGCCTAAAGAGGCTTGGCTTAATTGTCTGGTTTCATGCTGCTTGAATTAAAGTCTTGGCTTAATTGCCTGGTCTAGAGAAGCTTGGCTTAATTTTCTGGCTTCATGCTGCTTGTATTAAAGGCTTGGCTTAATTGCCTGTCCTAAAGAGGCTTGGCTTACTTGTCTAGCTTCATGCTTTTTGGATTGAAGGCTTGGCTTAATTGCCTGGTCTAGAGAAGCTTGACTTAATTGTCTGGTTTCATGCTTTTTGGATTGAAGGCTTGGCTTAATTGCCTGATCTAGAGAAGCTTGGCTTAATTGTCTAGCTTCATGCTTTTTGGATTGAAGGCTTGGCTTAATTTTCTAGCTTCATGCTTTTTGGATTGAAGGCTTGGCTTACTTGTCTGGTCTAGAGAAGCTTCGCTTAATTGCCTGGTCTAGAGAAGCTTGGCTTAATTGTCTGGCTTCATGCTTTTTGGATTGAAGGCTTGGCTTAATTGCCTGGTCTAAAGAAGTTTGGCCTAATTGTCTGACTTCATGCTTTTTGGATTAATTGCCTGGCCTGAAGAGGCTTGGCTTAATTGTCTGGCTTCATGCTTTTTGGATTGAAGGCTTGGCTTAATTGCCTGGTGTAGAGAAGCTTGGCTTAGTTGTCTAGCTTCATGTTTTTTGGATTGAAGGCTTGGCTTAAGTGCCTGGTCTAGAGAAGCTTGGCTTAATTGTCTGGCTTCATGTTTTTTGGATTGAAGGCTTGGCTTAATTACCTGGTCTAGAGAAGCTTGGCTCAATTGTCTGACTTCATGTTTTTTGGATTGAAGGCTTGGCTTAATTGCCTGGTCTGGAGAAGCTTGGTTTAGTTGTCTAGCTTCATGCTGCTAGGATTAAATGCTTGGCTTAATTGCCTGGTCTAGAGAAGCTTGGCTTAAGTGACTAGCTTCATGCTTTTTGGACTGAAGGCTTGGCTTGATTGCCTGGTCTAGAGAAGCTTGGCTTAATTGTCTAGCTTCTTGCTTTTTGGAATAAAGGCTTGGCTTAATTGCCTAGTCTAGAAAAGCTTGGCTCAATTGTCTGGCTTCATGCTTTTTGGATTAAAGGCTTGGCTTAATTGCCTGGCCTAAAGAGGCTTGGCTTAATTGCCTGGCCTAAAAAGGCTTGGCTTAATTGCCTGGCCTAAAGAGGCTTGGCTTAATTGTCTGGCTTCATGCTTTTTGGATTGAAGGCTTGGCTTAATAGCTTGGTCTAGAGAAGCTTGGCTTAATTGTCTAGCGTCATGCTGCTTGGATTAAAGGCTTGGCTTAATTGCCTGGTCTTGAGAAGCTTGGCTTAATTGTCTGGCTTCATGCTGCTTGGATTAAAGGCCTGGTCTAGAGAAGCTAGGCTTAATTGTCTGGCTTTATGCTGCTTGGATTAAAGGCTTGGCTTAATTGCCTGGTCTAGAGAAGCTTGTCTTAATTGTCTGGCTCCATGCTTTTTGGATTAAAGGCTTGTCTTAATTGCCTGGTCTAGAGAAGCTTGGCTTAATTGCCTGGCTTCATGCTTTTTGGATTGAAGGCTTGGCTTAATTGCCTGGTCTAGAGAAGCTTGGCTTAGTTTTCTAGCTTCATGCTGTTTGGATTAAAGGCTTGGCTTAATTGCCTGGTCTAGAGAAGCTTGGCTTAATTTTCTGGCTTCATGCTGCTTGGAATAAAGGCCTGGTCTAGAGAAGCTAGGCTTAATTGTCTGGCTTCATGATGCTTGGATTAAAGGCTTGGCTTAATTGTCTGGTCTAGAGAAGATCTGCTTAATTGTCTGGTTTCATGCTTTTTGAATTAAAGGCTTGGCTTAATTGCCTGGTCTAGAGAAGTTTGGCTTAATTGTCTGGCTTCTTGCTGCTTGGATTAAAGGCTTGGCTTAATTGCCTGGGCTAGAGAAGCTTGGCTTAATTGTCTGGCTTCATGCTTTTTGGATTAAAGTCTTGGCTTAATTTCCTGGTCTAGAGAAGCTTGGCTTAATTGTGTGGTTTCATGCTCTTTGGATTAAAAGCTTGGCTCAATTGCCAGGTCTAGAGAAGCTTGGATTAATTGTATAGCTTCATGCTTTTTTAATTGAAGGCTTGGTTTAATTGCCTGGCCCAAAGAGGCTTGGCTTAATTGTCTGGCTTCATGCTTTTTGGACTGAAGGCTTGGCTTAATTGCCTGGTCTAGAGAAGCTTGGCTTAATTGTCTAGCTTCATGCTGCTTGGATTAAAGGCTTGGCTTAATTGCCTGGTCTAGAGAAGCTCTGCTTAATTGTCTGGCTTCATGCTTTTTGGATTAAATTATTGGCTTAATTGCCTGGTCTAGAGAAGCTTGGCTTAGTTGTCTAGCTTCATGCTGTTTAGATTAAAGGTTTGGCTTAATTGCCTGGTCTAGAGAAGCTTGGCTTAATTGTCTGGCTTCATGCTGCTTGGATTAAAGGCTTGGCTTAATTGCCTGGCCTAGAGAGGCTTGGCTTAATTGTCTGGCTTCATGCTTTTTGGATTGAAGGCTTGGCTTAATTGCCTGGTCTAGAGAAGTTTGGCTTAATTTTCTAGCTTTATGCTGCTTGGATTAAAGGCTTGGCTTAATTGCCTGGTCTAGAAAAGCTTGGCTTAATTGTCTGGCTTCATACTTTTTGGATTAAAGGATTGGCTTAATTGCCTGGTCTAGAGAAGCTTGGCTTCGTTGTCTAGCTTCATGCTGTTTAGATTAAAGGCTTGGCTTAATTGCCTTGTCTAGAGAAGCTTGGCTTAATTGCCTGGTCTAGAGAAGCTTGGCTTAATTGTCTGGCTTCATGCTGCTTGTATAAAAGGCTTGGCTCAATTGCCTGGCTTAGAGAGGCTTGGCTTAATTGTCTGGCTTCATGCTTTTTGGATTGAAGGCTTGGCTTAATTGCCTGGTCTAGAGAAGCTTGGCTTAATTGTCTAGCTTCATGCTGCTTGGATTAAAGGCTTGGCTTAATTGCCTGGTCAAGAGAAGCTTGGCTTAATTGTCTGGCTTCATGCTGTTTGGATTGAAGGGTTGGCTTAATTGCCTGGTCTAGAGAAGCTTGGCTTAATTGTCTGGCTTTGTGCTGCTAGGATTAAAGGCCTGGCTTAATTGCCTGGCCTAAAGAGGCTTAGCTCAATTGTCTGGTTTCATGCTGCTTGAATTAAAGTCTTGGCTTAATTGCCTGGTCTAGAGAAGCTTGGCTTAATTGTCTGGCTTCATGCTGCTTGTATTAAAGGCTTGGCTTAATTGCCTGGCCTAAAGGGGCTTGGCTTACTTGTCTAGCTTCATGATTTTTGGATTGAAGGCTTGGCTTAATTGCCTGGTCTAGAAAAGCTTGACTTAATTGTCTGGCTTCATGCTTTTTGGATTGAAGGCTTGGCTTAATTGCCTGGTCTAGAGAAGCTTGGCTTAATTGTCTAGCTTCATGCTTTTTGGATTGAAGGCTTGGCTTAATTTTCTAGCTTCATGCTTTTTGGATTGAAGGCTCTGCTTAATTGCCTGGTCTAGAGAAGCTTGGCTTAATTGCCTGGTCTAGAGAAGCTTGGCTTAATTGTCTGGCTTCATGCTTTTTGGATTGAAGGCTTGGCTCAATTGCCTGGTCTAAAGAAGTTTGGCTTAATTGTCTGACTTCATACTTTTTGGATTGAAAGCTTGGCTTAATTGCCTGGCCTGAAGAGGCTTGGCTTAATTGTCTGGCTTCATGCTTTTTGGATTGAAGGCTTGGCTTAATTGCCTGGTGTAGAAAAGCTTGGCTAAGTTGTCTAGCTTCATGTTTTTTGGATTGAAGGCTTGGCTTAATTGCCTAGTCTAGAAAAGCTTGGCTTAATTGTCTGGCTTCATGTTTTTTGGATTGAAGGCTTAGCTTGATTGCCTGGTGTATAGAAGCCTGGCTTAATTGTCTGGCTTCATGTTTTTTGGATTGAAGGCTTGGCTTAATTGCCTGGTCTAGAGAAGCTTGGCTTAGTTGTCTAGCTTCATGCTGCTAGGATTAAAGGCTTGGCTTAATTGCCTGGTCTAGAGAAGCTTGGCTTATGTGTCTGGCTTCATGCTTTTTGGATTGAAGGCTTGGCTTGATTGCCTGGTCTAGAGAAGCTTGGCTTAATTGTCTAGCTTCTTGCTTTTTGGAATAAATTCTTGGCTTAATTGCCTGGTCTAGAAAAGCTTGGCTTAATTGTCTGGCTTCATGCTTTTTGGATTAAAGGCTTGGCTTAATTGCCTGGCCTAAAGAGGCTCGGTTTAATTGCCTGGACTAAAGAGGCTTGGCTTAATTGCCTGGCCTAAAGAGGCTTGGCTTAATTGTCTGGCTTCATGCTTTTTGGATTGAAGGCTTGGCTTAATTGCTTGGTCTAAAGAAGCTTGGCTCAATTTTCTAGCTTCATGCTGCTTGGATTAAAGGCTTTGCTTAATTGCCTGGTCTGGAGAAGCTTGGCCTTATTGTCTGGCTTCATGCTGCTGGGATTGAAGGCCTGGTCTAGAGAAGCTAGGCTTAATTGTCTGGTTTTATGCTGCTTGGATTAAAGGCTTGGCTTAATTGCCTGGTCTAGAGAAGCTTGTCTTAATTGTCTGGCTCCATGCTTTTTGGATTAAAGGCTTGGCTTAATTGCCTAGTCTAGAGAAGCTTGGCTTAATTGTCTGGCTTCATGCTGCTCGGAATAAAGGCCTGGTCTAGAGAAGCTAGGCTTAATTGTCTGGCTACATGCTTCTTGCATTAAAGGCTTGGCTTAATTGTCTGGTCTAGAGAAGATCTGCTTAATTGTCTGGTTTCATGCTTTTTGAATTAAAGGCTTGGCTTAATTGCCTGGTCTAGAGAAGCTTGGCTTATTTGTCTAGCTTCATGCTGCTTGGATTAAAGGCTTGGCTTAATTGCCTGGTCTAGAGAAGCTTGGCTTAATTGTGTGGCGTCATGCTTTTTGAATTAAAGGCTTGGCTTAATTGCCTGGTCTAGAGAAGTTTGGCTTAATTGTCTGGCTTCATGCTGCTTGGATTAAAGGCTTGGCTTAATTGCCTGGGCTAGAGAGGCTTGGCTTAATTGTCTGGCTTCATGCTTTTTGGATTAAAGGCTCGGCTTAATTGCCTGGTCTAGAGAAGCTTGGCTTAATTGTGTGGTTTCATGCTCTTTTGATTAAAAGCTTGGCTCAATTGCCTGGTCTAGAGAAGCTTGGATTAATTGTCTAGCTTCATGCTTTTTGGATTGAAGGCTATGTTTAATTGCCTGGCCAAAAGAGGCTTGGCTTAATTGTCTGGCTTCATGCTTTTTGGATTGAAGGCTTGGCTTAATTGCCTGATCTAGAGAATCCTGGCTTAATTGCCTGGTCTAGAGAAGCATGGCTTAATTGTCTAGCTTCATGCTGCTTGGATTAAAGGCTTGGCTTAATTGCCTGGTCTAGAGAAGCTCTGCTTAATTGTCTGGCTTCATGCTTTTTGGATTAAATTGTCTGGATTCATGCTGCTTGGATTAAAGGCTTGGCTTAATTGCCTGGTCTAGAGAGGCTTGGCTTAATTGTCTGGCTTCATGCTTTTTGGATTGAAGGCTTGGCTTAATTCCCTGGTCTAGACAAGCTTGGCTTAATTGTCTAGCTTCATGCTGCTTGGATTAAAGGCTTGGCTTAATTGCCTGGTCTTGAAAAGCTTGGGTTGATTGTCTGGTTTCATACTTTTTGGATTAAAGGATTGGCTTAATTGCCTGGTCTAGAGAAGTTTGGCTTAGTTGTCTAGCTTCATGCTGTTTAGATTAAAGGCTTGGCTTAATTGCCTGGTCTAGAGAAGCTTGGCCTAATTGTCTGGCTTTATGCTGCTTGGATTAAAGGCTTGGCTCAATTGCCTGGCCTAGAGAGGCTTGGCTTAATTGTCTGGCTTCATGCTTTTTGGATTGAAGGCTTGGCTTAATTGCCTGGTCTAGAGAAGCTTGGCTTAATTGTCTAGCTTCATGCTGCTTGGATTAAAGGCTTGGCTTAATTGCCTGGTCTAGAAAAGCTTGGCTTAATTGTTTGGCTTCATACTTTTTGGATTAAAGGCTTGGCTTAATTGCTTGGTCTAGAGAAGCTTGGCTTAATTGTCTAGCTTCATGCTTTTTGGATTGAAGGCTTGGCTTAATTGCCTGGTCTAGGAAGCCTTGGCTTAATTGTGTAGCTTCCTGCTGCTTGGATTAAAGACCTGGCTTAATTGCCTGGTCTAGAGAAGCTTGGCTTAATTTTCTAGCTTCATGCTTTTTCGATCAAATCCTTGGCTTAATTGCCTGGTCTAGAGAAGCTTGGCTTAATTGTCTGGCTTCATGCTTTTTGGATTGAAGGCTTGGCTTAATATCCTGGTCTAGAGAAGCTTGGTTTAATTGTCTGGCTTCATGCTTTTCGGATTAAAGTCTTGGCTTAATTGCCCGGCCTAAAGAGGCTTGGTTTAATTGTCTGGCTTCCTGCTTTTTGGATTGAAGGCTTGGCTTAATTGCCTGGTCTAGAGAAGCTTTGCCTAATTTTCTAGCTTCATGCTGCTTGGATCAAAGGCTTGGCTTAATTGCCTGGTCTAGAGAAGCTTGGCTTAATTGTCTGGCTTCATGCTGCTTGGATTAAAGGCTTGGCTTAATTGCCTGGTCTAGAGAAGCTTGGCTTAATTGTCTGGCTTCAAGCTTTTTGGATTAAAGGCTTGGCTTAATTGCATGGTCTCGAGAAGCTTGGTTTAATTGCCTGGCTTCATGCTTTTTGGATTGAAGGCTTGGCTTAATTGCCTGGTCTAGAGAAGCTTGGCTTAGTTGTGTGGCTTCATGCTTTTTGGATTAAAGGCTTGGCTTAATTGCCTGGTCTAGAGAAGTCTGGCATAATTGTCTGGCTTCATGCTTTTTGGATCAAAGGCTTGGCTTAATTGCCTGGCCTAAAGAGGCTTGGCTTAATTGTCCGGCTTCATGCTTTTTGGATTGAAGGCTTTGCTTAATTGCCTGGTCTAGAGAAGCTTGGCTTAATTGTCTAGCTTCATGCTTTTTTAATTAAAGGCTTGGCTTCATTGCCTGGTCTAGAGAAGCTTGGCTTAATTGTCTGGCTTCATACTTTTTGGATTAAAGGCTTAGCTTAATTGCCCGGTCTAGAGAAGCTTAGCTTAATTGTCTAGCTTCATGCTTTTTGGATTGAAGGCTTTGCTTAATTGCCTGGTCTGGAGAAGCTTGGCTTAATTGTCTAGCTTCATTCTGCTTGGATTAAAGGCCTGGCTTAATTCCCTGGTCTAGAGAAGCTTGGCCTTATTGTCTAGCTCCATGCTGCTTGGATTAAAGGCTTGGCTTAATTGCCTGGTCTAGAGAAGCTTGGCTTAATTGTCTGGCTTCAAGCTTTTTGGATTAAAGGCTTGGCTTAATTGCATGGTCTCGAGAAGCTTGGTTTAATTGCCTGGCTTCATGCTTTTTGGATTGAAGGCTTGGCTTAATTGCCTGGTCTAGAGAAGCTTGGCTTAGTTGTGTGGCTTCATGCTTTTTGGATTAAAGGCTTGGCTTAATTGCCTGGTCTAGAGAAGTCTGGCATAATTGTCTGGCTTCATGCTTTTTGGATCAAAGGCTTGGCTTAATTGCCTGGCCTAAAGAGGCTTGGCTTAATTGTCCGGCTTCATGCTTTTTGGATTGAAGGCTTTGCTTAATTGCCTGGTCTAGAGAAGCTTGGCTTAATTGTCTAGCTTCATGCTTTTTTAATTAAAAGCTTGGCTTCATTGCCTGGTCTAGAGAAGCTTGGCTTAATTGTCTGGCTTCATACTTTTTGGATTAAAGGCTTAGCTTAATTGCCCGGTCTAGAGAAGCTTAGCTTAATTGTCTAGCTTCATGCTTTTTGGATTGAAGGCTTTGCTTAATTGCCTGGTCTGGAGAAGCTTGGCTTAATTGTCTAGCTTCATTCTGCTTGGATTAAAGGCCTGGCTTAATTCCCTGGTCTAGAGAAGCTTGGCCTTATTGTCTAGCTCCATGCTTTTTGGATTAAAGGCTTGGCTTAATTGCCTGGTCTAGAGAAGCTTGGCTTAATTGTCTGGCTTCATGCTTCTTGGATTAAAGGTTTGGCTTAATTGCCTGGTCTAGAGAAGCTTGGCTTAGTTGTGTAGCTTCATGCTTTTTGTATTGTAGGCTTGGCTTAATTGCCTGGTCTAGTAAAGCTTGGCTTAATTGTTTGGCTTCATGCTGCTTGGATTGAAGGCTTGGGTTAATTGCCTGGTCTAGAGAAGCTTGACTTGATTGTCTGGCTTCATGCTTTTCGGATTGAAGGCTTGTTTTAATTGCCTGGTCTAGAGAAGCTCTGCTTAATTGTCTAGCTTCATGCTTTTTTAATTAAAGGCTTGGCTTAATTGGCTGGTGTAGAGAAGCTTAGCTTAATTGTCTTGCTTCATGCTTTTTGGATTGAAGGCTTGGCTTAATTGCCGGGCGTAGAGAAGCTTGGCTCAATTGTCTAGCTTCATGCTTTTTGGATTAAAGGATTAGCTTAATTGTCTGGTCTCGAGAAGCTTGGCTTAATTGTTTGGCTTCATGCTATTTGGATAAACTGCTTGGCTTAATTGCCTGGTCCAGAGAAGGTTGGCTTAATTGTCTGGCTTCATGCTGCTTGGATTAAAGGCTTGGCTTAATTCCCTGGTCAAGAGAAGCTTGGCTTAATTGTCTGGTTTCATGCTGCTTGGATTGAAGGCTTGGCTTAATTGCCTGGTCCAGAGAAGCTTGGCTTAATTGTCTGGCTTCATGCTGCTTGGATTAAAGGCTTGGCTTAATTGCCTGGCTGAAAGAGGCTTGGCTTAATTGTCTGGTTTCATGCTGCTTGGATTAAAGTCTTGGCTTAATCGCCTGGTCTAGAGAAGCTTGGCTTAATTGTGTGGCTTCAAGCTTTTTGGATTGAAGGGTTGGCTTAATTGCCTGGTCTAGAGAAGCTTGGACTAATTGTCTAGCTTCATGCTTTTCGGATTGAAGGCTTGGCTTAATTGCCTGGTCTAGAGAAGCTTGGCTCAATTGTCTGGCTTCATACTTTTTGGATTGAAGGCTTGGCTTAATTGCTTGGTCTGGAAAAGCTTGGCTTAGTTGTCTAGCTTCATGCTGCTTGTATTAAAGGCTCGGCATAATTGCCTGGTCTAGAGAAGCTTGGGTTAATTATGTGGCTTCATGCTGCTTGGATTAAAGGCTTGGCTTAATTGCCTGGTCTAGAGAAGCTTGGCTTAATTGTCTAGCTTCATGCTTTTTGGATTAAAGGCTTGGCTTAATTGCCTGGCCTAAAGAGGCTTCACTTAATTTTCTGGCTTCATGCTTTTTGGATTGAAGGCTTGGCTTAATTGCCTGGTCTAGAGAAGCTTGGCTTAATTGTCTAGCTTAATGCTGCTTGGATTAAAGGCTTGGCTTAATTGCCTGGTCTATAGAAGCTTGACTTAATTGCCTGGTGTAGAGAAGCTTGGCTTAATTGTGTGGCTTCATGCTTTTTGGATTGAAGGCTTGGCTTAATTGCCTGGCCTAAGGAAGCTTGGCTCAATTGTCTGGCTTCATGCTTTTCGGATTAAAGGCTTGGCTTAATTCCCTGGTCTAGAGAAGTTTGGCTTAATTGTCTAGCTTCATGCTTTTTGGATTAAAGGCTTTGCTTAATTGCCTGGTCTAGAGAAGCTTGTCTTAATTGTATGGCTTCATGCTTTTTGGATTGAAGGCTTGGCTTAATAGCCTGGCCTAGAAAAGCTTGGCTTAATTATCTGGCATCATGCTTTTTGCATTGAAGGTTTGGCTTAATTGCCTGGTCTAGAGAAGCTTGGCTTAACTGTCTGGCTTCAGGTTCTTTGGATTAAAGGCTTGGCTTAATTGCCTGGTCTAAAGAAGCTTGGCTTAATTGTGTGGCTTCATGCTGTTTGGATTAAAGGCTTGGCTTAATTGCCTGGTCTAGAGAAGCTTGGCTTAATTGTCTGGCTTCATGCTTTTTGAATTGAAAGCTCGACTTAATTGCCTGGTCTAGAGAAGTTTGGCTTAGTTGTCTAGCTTCATGCTGCTTGGATTAAAGGCTTGGATTAATTGCCTGGTCTAGAGAAGCTTGGCTTAATTGTGTGGTTTCATGCTTTTTGGATTAAAAGCTTAGCTTAATTGCCTGGTCTAGAGAGGCTTGGATTAATTGTCTAGCTTCATGCTTTTTGGATTAAAGGCTTGGTTTAATCGCCTGGCCCAAAGAGGCTTGGCTTAATTGTCTGTCTTCATGCTTTTTGGGTTGAAGGCTTGGCTTAATTGCCTGGTCTAGAGAAGCTTGGCTTAATTGTCTAGCTTCATGCTTCTTGGATCAAAGGCTTGGCTTAATTGCCTGGTCTAGAGAAGCTTGGCTTGATTGTCTGGCTTCATGCTTTTTGGATTGAAGGGTTGGCTTAATTGCCTGGTCTAGAGAAGCTTGGCTTAATTGTTTGGCTTCATGCTTTTTGGATTGAAGGGTTGGATTAATTGTCTGGTCTAGAGAAGCTTGGCTTAATTGTGTAGCCTCATGCTGCTTTCATTAAAGGCTTGGCTTAATTGCCTGGTATAGAGAAGCTTGGCCTAATTGTCTAGATTAATGCTTTTTGGATTAAAGGCTTGGCTTAATTGCCTGGTCTAGAGAATCTTAGCTTAATTGTCTGGCTTCATGCTTTTTGGATTGAAGGCTTGGCTTAATTGCCTGGTCAAGAGAAGCTTGGCCTAATTGTCTAGCTTCATGCGTTTTGGATTGAAGGCATAGATTAATTGCCTGGTCTAGAGAAGCTTGGCTTAATTGTCTGGCTTCATGCTTTTTGGATTAAAGGCTTGGCTTAATTGCGTGGCCTAAAAAAGCTTGGCTTAATTGTCAGGCTTCATGCTGCTTGGATTGAAGGCTTGACTTAATTACCTGGTCTAGAGAAGCTTGGCTTAATTGTCTAGCTTCATGCTGCTTGGATTAAAAGCTTGGCTTAATTTCCTGGTGTAGAGAAGCTTGGCTTAATTGTCTAGCTTCATGAATTTTGGATTAAGGCTTGGCTTAATTGCCTGGTAGAGAGAAGCTTGGCTTAATTGTCTAGCTTCATGCTTTTTGGATTAAAGGCTTGGCTTAAATGCCTGGTCTAGAGAAGCTTGGCTTAATTGTGTAGCTTCATGCTGCTTGGATTGAAGGCTTGGCTTAATTGCCTGGTCTAGAGAAGCTTGGCTTAATTGTCTGGCTTCATGCTGTTTGGATTAAAGGCTTGGCTTAATTGCCTTGCCTAGAGAAGCTTGGCTCAATGGTCTGGCTTCATGCTGCTTGGATTAAAGGTTTAGCTTAATTGCCGGGCCTAAAGAAGCTTGGCTTAATTGTCTGGCTTCATGCTTTTTGGATTAAAGGCTTGGCTCAATTATGTGGACTAAAGAAGCTTGGCTTAATTGTCAGGCTTCATGCTGCTTGGATTAAAGGCTTGGCTTAATTGCCTGGTCTAGAGAAGCTTTGCTTAATTGTCTGGCTTCATGCTGTTTCGATTGAAGGCTTGGCTTAATTGCCTGGTCTATAGAAGCTTGGGTTAATTGTGTGGCTTCATACTGCTTGGATTAAAGGCTTGGCTTAATTGCCAAGCCTTAAGAGGCTTGGCTTAATTGTCTGGTTTCATGCTGCTTGGATTAAAGTCTTGGCTTAATCACCTGGTCTAGAGAAGCTTGGCTTAATTGTCTGGCTTCATGCTGCTTGTAATAAAGACTTAGCTTAATTACCTGGACTAAAGAGGCTTGGCTTAATTGTCTGGCTTCATGCTGCTTGGATTAAAGGCTTGGCTTCATTGCCTGGTCTAGAGAAGCTTGACTTGATTGTCTAGCTTCATGCTGCTAGGATTAAATTCTTGGCTTACTTGCCTGGTCTAGAGAAGCTTGGCTTAAGTGTCTGGCTTCATGCTTTTTGGATTGAAGGCTTGGCTTAATTGCCTGGTCTAGAGAAGCTTGGCTTGATTGTCTAGCTTCATGCTTTTTGGATTGTAGGCTTGGCTTAATTGCCTGGTCTAAAGAAGCTTGGCTTAATTGTCTGGCTTCATGCTTTTTGGATTGATGGCTTGGCTTAATTGCCTGTTCTAGAGAAGCTTGGCTTAGTTGTCTAGCTTCCTGCTGCTTGGATTAAAAGCTTGGCTTAATCGCCTGGCCTAAAGAGCCTTGGCTTAATTGTCTAGCTTCCTGCTTTTTTGGATTAAAGGCTTGGCTTAATTGCGTGGCCTAAAGAAGCTTGGCTTAATTGTCAGGCTTCATGCTGCTTGGATTGAAGGCTTGGCTTAATTGCCTGGTCTAGAGAATCTTGGCTCAATTGTCTAGCTTCATGCTATTTGGATTAAAAGCTTGGCTTAATTTCCTGGTGTAGAGAAGCTTGGCTTAATTGTCTAGCTTCATGATTTTTGGATTAAAGGCTTTGCTTAATTGCCTGGTCTAGAGAAGCTTTGCTTAATCGTCTAGCTTCATGCTTTTTGGATTAAAGGCTTGGCTTAAATGCCTGGTCTAGAGAAGCTTGGATTAATTGTCTAGCTTCATGCTGCTTGGAATAAAGGCTTGGCTTTATTGCCTGGTCTAGAGAAGCTTGGCCTAATTGTCTAGCTTCATGCTTTTTGGATTAAAGGCTTGGCTTGATTGCCTGGTCTAGAGAAGCTTGGCTTATTTGTCTGGCTTTATGCTGCTTGGATTAAAGGCTTGGCTTAATTGCCTGGTCTAGAGAAGCTCGGCTTTATTGTGTAGTTTCATGCTTTTTGGATTGAAAGCTTGGCTTAATTGCCTGGTCTAGAGAAGCTTGGCTTAATTGTCTAGCTTCATGCTGCTTGGATTGAAGGCTTGGCTTAATTGCCTGGTCTAGAGAAGCTTGACCTAATTGCCTGGCTTCATGCTTTTCTGAATGAAGTCTTGGCTTAATTGCCTGTTCTAGATAAGCTTGGCTTGATTGTGTAGCTTCATGCTTTTTCGATTAAAGGCTTAGCTTAATTGCCTGGTTTAGAGAAGCTTGGCTCAATTGTCTGGCTTCATGCTTTTTGGATTGAAGGCTTGGCTTAATTGCCTGGCCTAGAGAAGCTTGGCTCAATTGTCTGGCTTCATGCTTTTTGGATTGAAGGCTTGGCTTAATTGCCTGGTCTAGAGAAGCTTGGCTCAATTATCCAGCTTCATGCTTTTTGGATTGAAGGCTTGGCTTAATTGCCTGGTCTATAAAAACTTTGCCTAAGTTTTTCTAGCTTCATACTGCTTGGATTAAAGGCTTGGATTAATTGTCTGGTCTAAAAAAGCTTGGCTTAATTGTCTGGCTTCATGCTCTTTGGATTAAAGGCTTGGCTTAATTGCTTGGTCTAGAGAAGATTGTCTTAATTGTCTAGCTTCATGCTTTTTGGATTAAAGGCTTGGCTTAATTGCCTGGCCTAAAGAAGCTTGGCTTAATTGTCTGGTTTCATGCTTTTTGGATTGAAGGCTTGGCTTAAATGCCTGGTCTAGAGAAGCTTGGCTTAATTGTCTAGCTTCATGCTGCTTGGATTAAAGGCTTGGCTTAATTGCCTGATCTAGAGAAGCTAGACTTAATTGCCTGGTCTAGAGAAGCTTGGCTTAATTGTCTGGCTTCATGCTTTTTTGATTGAAGGCTTGGCTTAATTGCCTGGTCTATAGAAGCTTGGCTTAATTGTCTGGCTTCATGCTTTTTGGATTGAAGGCTTGGCTTAATTGCCTGGTCTAGAGAAGCTTGGCTTAATTGTCTAGCTTTATGCTGCTTGGATTAAAGGCTTGGCTTAATTGCCTGGTCTAGAGAAGCTTGACCTAATTGTCTAGCTTCATGCTTTTTGGATTAAAGGCTTGGCTTAATTGCATGGTTTAAAGAAGCTTGGCTTAATTGTCTTTCTTCATACTTTTTGGATTAAAGGCTTGGCTTAATTGTCTGGCTTCATACTCTTTGGATTGAAGGCTTGGCTTAATTGCCTGGTCTAGAGAAGCTTGGCTTAATTGTCTAGCTTCATGCTTTTTGGATTGAAAGATTGGCTTAATTGCCTGGTCTAGAGAAGTTTGGCTCAATTGTCTAGCTTCATGCTGCTTGGATTAAAGGCTTGGCTTAATTGCCTGGTCTGAAGAAGCTTGTCTTAATTGTCTAGCTTCTTGCTTTTTGGATTGAAGGCTTGGCTTAATTGCCTGGTCTAGAGAAGCTTGGCTTAATTGTCTAGCTTCATGTTTTTTGGATTAAAGGCTTGGCTTAATTGCCTGGTCTAGAGAAGCTTGGCTTAATTGTCTGGCTTCATGCTTTTTGGATTGAAGGCTTGGATTAATTGCCTGGCCTAGAGAAGCTTGGCTCAATTATCTGGCTTCATGCTAATTGGATTGAAGGCTTTGCTTAATTGCCTGGTCTAGAGAAGCTTGGCTTAATTGTCTGGCTTCATGCTTTTTGGATTAAAGGCTTGGCTTAATTGCCTGGTCTAGAGAATCTTGGCTCAATTGTCTGGCTTCCTGCGGCTTGGATTAAAGGCATGCCTTAATATCCTGGTCTAGAGAAGCTTGGCCTAATTATCTGGCTTAATGCTGCCTTGATTAAAGGCTGGGCTTAATCGCCTGGTCTAGAGAAGCTCGGCTTAATTGTCTGTGTTCATGCTGCTTGGATTAAAGGCTTGGCTTAATTGCCTGGCCTAAGGAGGCTTGGCTTAATTATCTGGCTTCATGTTGCTTGCATTAAAGGCTTGGCTTAATATCCTGGTCAAGAGAAGCTTGGCTTAATTGTCTAGCTTCATGCTGCTTGTATTAAAGGCTTGGCTTAATTGCCTGGCCTAAAGAGGCTTGGCTTAATTGTCTAGCATCATGCTTTTTGGATTGAAGGCTTGGCTTAATTGCCTGGTCTAGAGAAGTTTGGCTTAATTGTCTGGCTTCATGCTTTTTGGATTAAAGGCTTGGCTTAAATGCCTGGTCTAAAGAAGCTTGTTTTAATTGTCTGGCTTCATGCTTTTTGGATTAAAGGCTTGGCTTAATTGCCTGGCCTATAGAAGCTTGGCTTAATTGTCTGGCTTCATGCTGTTTGGATTAAAGGCTTAGCTTAATTGCCGGGCCTAAAGAAGCTTGGCTTAATTGTCTGGCTTCATGCTTTTTGGATTAAAGGCTTGGCTCAATTCCCTGGCCTAAAGAAGCTGCTTGGCTTAATTTTCTAGCTTCATGCTGCTTGGATTAAAGGCTTGGCTCAATTGCCTGGTCTAAAGAAGCTTGGCATAATTGTCTGGCTTCCTGCTGCTTGGATTAAAGGCTTGGCTTAATTGCCTGGTCTTGAAAAGCTTGGCTTAATTGTCTGGCTTCCTGCTTCTTTGATCAAAGGCTTGGCTTAATTGTCTGGCTTCCTGCTTCTTTGATCAAAGGCTTGGCTTGATTGCCTGGCCTAAAGAAGCTTAGCTTAATTGTCTGGCTTCCTGCTGCTTGGATTAAAGGCTTGGCTTAATTGCCTGGCCTAAAGAAGCTTGGCTTAATTGTCTGGCTTCCTGCTGCTTGGATTAAAGTCATGGCTTAATTGCCTGGTCTAGAGAAGCTTGGCTTAATTGTCTGGCTTAATGCTGCCTTGATTAAAGGCTTGGCTTAATTGCCTGGTCTAGAGAAGCTTGGCTTAATTGTCTGGCTTCGTGCTGCTTGGATTAAGGGCTTTGCTTAATTGCCTGTTCTAGAGAAGCTCGGCTTAGTTGCCTGGCTTCATGCTGCTTTGATTAAATGAGGTAGTGGTGAGGAGGGTTGTGGGAACCTTGCTGGCTTCTATCTTTCTCAAAAGTGGAAGTTGGCAGAACCCGCCTGATGAGCCCTTTGGTAAGGGCGAAACCCTTATATGGTGTATTTTAATTCAAAATATATATATATATATATATATATATATATATATATATATATATATATATATATATATATATATATATATATATATATATATATATATATATATATATATATATAATATATATATATATATATATATATGTATATATATATATATATATATATATATATATATATATATATATATATATATATATACATATATATATGTATATTTATATATGTATATATATATATACATATATATATATATATATATATATATATATATATATATATATATATATATATATATATATATATATATATATATATATATATATATATATAGTTATCTATGTAAATATCTACCACAATGGTATTTAATACCGATTTGTACCTCTAGGAGTGTATATCCACTGAAAATTTATTTACTATAAATGCTCCTGGGTGAACAAGGAATCGAACCTATACCTTGAGCCGAAATAATACCTGCAGGGACGGCTTTACCAATCGCAAAGTCGTCCCTGCAGGCATTGTTTCGGCTCAGGGCATAGGTTCGAATCCCTACTCGACCAGAAGCATTTATCATAAATGAATTTCCATAGGATATACACTCCCAGGGGTAGAATTCGGTATTGAATACCATCATGGTTGATTATTATCATTATTACTATTAGTTAAGCTACAACCCTTAGAATATTTTGTATATTTGTAATAAAATCATTAGAATAATCTTATCTTTTCTCTTTCAACAGGGAAAGTGAACTGTCACAGCTTCAGACTCCTGACATTGGGTGGTGAGTACAGGACTAGTAATATTTTGTAGTGTTTTGTAATAACTCTTACCTGAAGACCTTTAATTGAACACTTTCTTTTTATTCTTCTTAGTGTAGGTAGTAGTAGAAGAGAGAGAGAGAGAGAGAGAGAGAGAGAGAGAGAGAGAGAGAGAGAGAGAGAGAGAGAGAGAGAGAGAGAAGTACCATCTGCAAGAAGCAGATAAGGTTTGAAGTAAAGACAAGATGGTTTAATTTGTTAAAAAGGCATATGCCACTTCAAACAGACTAAAGAAAGCAACCTTATTGCTCCTTATTATAAGGATCATTATAGCTCGGAGATTGAAACATATTACACTCGTCTTTTCATGTTTTTTTTTTTTTTTTTTTTTTTTTTTTGGCATCATAAATATCACATCAAGCAATCTACTGAAGCTTTGATTCTCTCTCTCTCTCTCTCTCTCTCTCTCTCTCTCTCTCTCTCTCTCTCTCTCTCTCTCTCTCTCTCTCTCTCTCTCTCTCTCTCTCTCTCTCTCTCTCTCTTTTACCTCCAAGGTATACAGTATTCTTGTTGACATAGCCTATGCTGTTATGAATATGTATCACTAACGTGAGTGGTTTCCTTATTTCCTTTCCTCACTGGGCTATTTTTCCCTGTTGGAGCCCTTGGTCATAATTATAGCCTCTTGCTTTTACAACTAGGGTTGTAGCTTAGCTAATAATAATAATAATAATAATAATAATAATAATAATAATAATAATAATAATAATAATAATAATAATAATGTCCCAATTTACAAGTTGCTTACAAACACTACGTATGAAGACTGCAGTATCCTTGTAGAGTTCCTAGCCAATCTGTTCATAATACAATTCCAAAATGCTAATATTTGAACATCTGAAACCTAATCTACGAACATAAACCTCATGACAAAATCTGTGGAAATTGGTTGGCCTTTCAAGAAGATTCTTAAGTCAGTCACTGGGGCCTGGGAGGCCGTTCGATAGCTCTGTGAAACTGGAGGAAACTCTGCAGTTGCTGTATGAAATGAAGTCAAATGATTGGACACCGAGATGCAAGAAATGAAATGGAGACTGAAGTATAGTTCAAGGTTAAAATTTAGGTTCAGAAAAGGGTCGAAATAACAATGCAAACACATTTAAGTAATGCCTACAGTACTCCTGCTTTAGGTGCATTGATGGCATTATTCCTCCATGTGGAGAATGTGGCACTAAAATAGCATTAATTAGGGTACTTTATACTTGCTGATTGGGCTTTCACCCTTCAGAGCTTATATATAGACATAAGCAAGAGAATACAAGTTTGATGGGGAAGTAAAATCTCAAGAGTCACTTCCTGATAACAGTCAGGATATTATGTTCACAGCCTTCTGTAGGGATTTAGATATATCAACTGGGAAGACCATAGTCTTCGTATAACTGATATAGAAAAGGCTACTATAACTGCATTTTATCCAGTTCAGGTGTTTTTGGAATTTTTCGGAGATATTATAAACAGAATACCTGTTCGACTGCATTGCTATTGTTATTATTGCTAGTTAAGCTACAACCCTAGTTGGAAAAGCAAGATGCTAAAAATCCAAGGGCTCCAACAGAGAAAATAACCAAGAAAGGAAAGGAAATAAGGAAACAGATTGAATAGTGTGCCTAAGTGTACCCAAAAACAAAAGGACTAAAAGTCAAGTTTCAAACTAGAAAAACAAAAGTTACCCTCAGGACACGCTGAGGTTCCAACGTTTGAAACAAGAAAAGTATGCTTCAGTTTCTTTAACCAGCCTCAATACTTGGCAAATGGAAACTTATCACAGATATGGCTGAAGAAAAAAACAATTCATGTATGGAGAACTGTCATGGGGAGCAGCAAACCAGGCCGTAATGATGTGTGATATCATGAAGTCAAATTAATAAATAGATAAATAAATGAGTTATGATCATGATCATTATTATTGATTTTAGTACTGTTCTCATAATAATTAGAGAATCGCAATAAAAACAGAGCGTTATTCAAGCTTACCAATTTCAGTCCTCTGAGCGTGTTTTGGTGTGTAATGACAAGCAATTCTTTCCTTTGATTCGAGTCACGCCTCTGATTCTCATGATATATATATATATATATATATATATATATATATATATATATATATATATATATATATATATATATATATATATATATATATATATATATATATATATATATATATATTGGCGTGCTACTGTATTAAGCACACATTTGAGTATGAGTTGTTTTCAGATGTATTTAAATGGAATAACTGAATACATCTTAATAGTTTTTAAGTTTTATTCTATAAAACAGCAGAGTTAAACATCTCCATCACTGGAGGAAGCTGTGTTGGTCCAGATGACCAATTCTGGTGAAGTTTAGATATGAACTGAATAAATTATCGATATCACAGATATCGTATGCTTGGTTTACTTTAGCCACATGACGAAATCGGAAGACACCTGCATCCGGTGACGTCACAAACTTTCACACGAGGAGACAATGTGTTGACGTTAAGAAGAATGTCAATTTGCCGAGGTTTGCATAGGTTTGCATTATACGTCCTGTTTACAATTTGAATGACTACAGCAAATCCCAGGGTTAGCTCTTCCAACCAACATGACATATTACGTCATTTGTTTTAAACATGTAATATTAACTATTCTAATCATTACATAAGCTCGGCCAGCTATCTCAATTTTTTTTTTACAAAAATTTAACAACAAGCCGAAACATGGTTATTAGGTGTGACTGGACATACGTATTATTCTTTGTTTAACTTTAGCCATAATCAACTGAGGACGAATGTCCAAATAGGCACATTAAAAAATAATAACAATAACGCATACAAAAAAGATATTACCAAAGCAAAAAGAAAAATGCATGATAAAACCAAGATCATATATATGGTACATTGCTAGCAAATGATCACATGGTACCAAAAAACAAAATAAATTCTGACTTACATATGATTCGGTAACTTGATAAAGAATAATTGTTACCTTTGTCAGAAACAAGATACTCAATTTTTAGTGCATAAACACGAATTCCTGGTACGTACACATACCACGGTTTCGTACATATATATATATATATATATATATATATATATATATATATATATATATATATATATATATATATATATATATATATATATATATATATATTTATATATAGGGCTGATATATTTTATTAGATGCCCATAGATTCTGTTATATATTTTATTATA
>NC_090735.1:71759719-71784719 GCF_036898095.1 Palaemon carinicauda | reverse complement strand
GCCCACGAAGTCTACTTCCCTTCTGGCGAATTGGAATTTCTCCGGCTTAAGCGTGATACCCTTGGCTGCGCATGTTTCGAGGAAGTCGTAGGCATGCCAGAAGGCCCCTTCGATGTTGTCGTCGTAGAGTAAGGTGTCGTCCACGCACTTGTATTTACTCTGGATATCCTGGATGGCATCGTCAAACCGTTTGGTATACGCATCGCCAGCGGAGCAGTGCCCCATGGGTGTACGACGGTAACGAAACCTTCCCCAGGGGGTAATAAATGTGGTTAGATCGCGGCTTTCTTCGTCTAACTCCACCTGGTGGTATCCCCAGTACGCGTCCGCCACGGTCTTGAACATGTGCTTAGGAACCCCGGACACCATGTCGAATGGGGCAGGGGTGTGATGTGTCTCCCGTAGGCAAGATGCGTTGAGGCGCTGATAGTCGACTGTACGGCGTGGCTGTCCTGATTTCTTGGCGACGACCACCATACGGGCGCACCATTCGGTTGGCTGCCCAGCGGGTACCGGTTCTATAACGCCACGGGCGGCATCTTCTTCGAGCTGGGCCTTCACTTCCTCTTCCCAGTGTTTCGGCACTGATGCTGGGGTATGGCATGCGTAAGGCGTAGTTCCTGGGAGCAGGTGGATACGGTGCGGTTTCCCCTGCATCACTGGTAGTGGTTTCCTGGCTGTGTTGAAAGTCGTCGTAGCGAAATGTTGTAGGAGCCAGGCTTCCAACCTGGCCGCATGTTCCTCCTGGGGTGGCATGGGCACCTCGGCAGGTCGGGGTGGTACCTGGGCGGCCCGCCTGGCTGTGCCATCGAACAGACTCACGTGTGCCACCGCGGGGGAGGGATAGGGGAACTCCTTGGGTATCAACGTTAAATCCTTGCAAGCGTTCAACGACAGAAAGAGGTGCTTTGCCGACTGCACGAAGTACACGTCCTGCTCAGTGGTGCGACCTTGCAGGGTGACGTGGCACACGGCAGATCCAAGGCACTTCAGGGGAAGGTTTGCCACATCCCGCAAACCGGCCCGGGGTGTGAGAGCTGCTGGGCGGACTTGGAGGTGCGATAGCAAGGAGGGCCCAGCCACACATACCTGTGCCCCAGTGTCCGCCACGGCGGTGACTGGCACTCGTACTCCCGTATCGTTGTGCACGACTGTCACCTCCACTACTGGGTGGCGGGCAAGGTTGGCGCCTGCAACAAGCACAGCACTAGACGTAGCACTAGACACATCCGTCGGGGATCCTGCCGATTTTGCCTGTGACTTCCTGCAGCATCTGTGATAGTGGCCCTGCTTGTGGCACCCGTTGCATAAGACGGATTTAGCGGGGCATGAAGCTCTACCAGGGGCATGGCGCCCACCGCAGTTCCCGCAGGAAGGGGGTGGGGGACCCCTGCCTGTGCCAGCGACGGTTGCACTTGGATGATCTGCCTCGGGTGTTTCGCTGCCAGCTGCACAAGCAGATTCCCTCCAGTTGCATTGGCGAGCAGCGGCGTCGACGCGGGCCGCCTCATATGCACAGCACTTGGCCCTAAGGGCACTAACACTATTGATATCATTGCTACACTGGTATACATGGCGGCGCATAGCCTCATCGCTTAGGCCCACCATTAACTTGGGTAATAACATATATTCAGCCAGATTACACTGACACTGAGGGCACTGGAAATTGCAATCGGTGGCCTTCTGAGAACACTTTAAAAAATAATCACTGACACTTTCTCCTGGGCCTTGTACCGCGTTAAAAAACTCCGACCATAACACGGCACGATTTGTAGAACACAACACAATATCGCGGATAAAGTCCATGGCTTCCGTAGCGGTGAGGTTGCCCCATTCCTGTGATGTGAATCTGGCATCTAGCGCCCGTTGCAGAGGGGGTGTGCAGTATAGCCTGATGTGGTGGACGACCTCGTGGGGCGGTAGTCTGCACAGTTCGATCCAGCATTCCATCGACCTCCTCCAGGACCTGAATGCAGCGGGCTTCAGCTCAATTTCGCACTTCTCCGGGGCTGCAGACGCGGGGACACGAGGTGCAGGGGTAGCATGTGTCGCAAGCCGGTCACGGAGAGCGTTGATCATATGTTGCTGTGCCGCCATGGCTTGCCTGGCTTCTTGCAGGGCAGGGACAAGTCCACGGGGGACGACAGGGCGTGCGGCCCTTGGGGTGGACTGCATTGAGCGGCGCTGGAAGGGCATGGTGAGGGTCGCGTTTGTCCTTGATAATCACTGCGCCATATTGGATGTCAAGATAGGACAAGAGATACACGATGCTGGAGACATGTAGTTTAATGCGTCCTCAGATACAGACCCCTCCGGTTGCTCCCTGCAACCGGCACAATGCCACTCACTTGGCGCCTGCCCGCCATGGGAAAACATATCTTACTGCAGGTACTCCATCATATATATATATATATATATATATATATATATATATATATATATATATATATATATATATATATATATACATATATATATATATATATATATATATATATATATATATATATATATATATATATATATATAAATCGTTTTCTAGTGTAGAGCAATACATAATCACTATTTGACATTGTCCTATTCCTTGCTTCATTTCTTCCTTTTCTCCTTCCTTCCTGCCTTCCTTCCTTTCTTCTTTCCTTATCTCCTTCGTCTTTAATAAACTCTTTTAGTAAGATATCTAAGACTCTACTTGATGTAATATTTTTCCACAATTTCTAAAAAGCAAAAAATAAACATACCAACAAACCGAATCAGCTTAAAAACAGCCTTATTCTTATTATCATGGTTAGGCCTATATGTATTTGGCACAGAGCTTACTGTGGTTTGGCGCTCGGTAAGGGGAGGCCATGCCTTATTGAGTTGCAATATGAAGTTGAAAGAACTTTAAAAGCAACAAGATGCAATAAAGGTAAACTGGAAAGCTATATAGTGAACGTAGCATTTGTGGTTTAGGTATTAAGGGAGAGATACTGCAAAGAACCCTTTAAAATGCCGACTGAGACACACGCGAACACATGTAATTGACGAATATCGTACATATAAACATAATGCATGAATGTATATATATATATATATATATATATATATATATATATATATATATATATATATATATATATATATATATATATATATATATATATATATATATATATATATATATATATATATATATATATATATATATATATATATATATATATATAATTTCTTCATAATTCTTTTTTAAATATGTATACTTTTATATAATTTCAGAGCTTATGAAGTATTAATTATACATTATTCGTACACTTTTGATATGTATATTTTCTGGTCTCAGGCATGACTTTCAAATATGTATGTTTATATTAGAAATATGCTTGTTCTTAATTTAGCTTACTTACAATTCTATATATATATATATATATATATATATATATATATATATATATATATATATATATATATATATATATATATATATATATATATATATATATATATATATATATATATATATATATACAGGCCTATTGGTATTTTATGATTGTTATTGTGTAAAAATTGGAATTGGTCACATAAAAATCTTCCAAAAATATGATTTTGTTTTTGATACAATATGCTGTCAGATGCCAGGATATCGCATCTGAAGGTGTTTCCTCATAAAAATTCTCTGGGGGATGCCCCTAGACAACCCCCCCCCCCCCCTCCATGCCTTCGTGCCTCCGGCTCCGCCTTCAGTGTCATTTCGAACTTTAGCCTCCCAAACAGGGAAACGGTCTTACGCCCCTGTATATATATATATATATATATATATATATATATATATATATATATATATATATATATATATATATATATATATATATATATATATATATATTTGGGCTCAAGCCATGGCGTCCTGATGGAAGGTTCCTTTTTGGTAGCTTCCTTGGGTAAATAACTACTAAGATATTCCCAGAGAATTTAACCACAGGTTATCACAGAATTCTAACTTCTGGAGCGAGTATCCTAAAGGTTTCCCTTTTAAGACATCGTATATCAACAGGGGACGCATGTATTAACGCGCCACATAGCTATCTACACCCCGAACAGAGTTAATGCTTCGGTGTGTAAAAGCGGAGAATAGCTGGGAGCCGTTC
The DNA here is from genome assembly GCF_036898095.1 of Palaemon carinicauda. Lineage (NCBI taxonomy): Eukaryota > Metazoa > Arthropoda > Malacostraca > Decapoda > Palaemonidae > Palaemon > Palaemon carinicauda. Next base: position 71,780,592 of record NC_090735.1, on the reverse strand, counting down.
CATAGCTAATCTCATCCGTGGCTACTTTTGGTACTCGAGACGTAAACAAACGGGCGCCATTGCTTAAATGACGTCACGTCCGTCTTCATCCTTTGTACAGTAGCTCGCCTTACTTAAACGGATTTTCCTTGGGCTATCTTTATCGCCTTGCATCTTTATTATGTCGCTACCTTCGGCCTCGCCTTCTTCTGGAAAGTTGAGTACAAGGTTCCAGTATTGTTTAGTTAAGCTCTGACCGTAAAGTAAATATTACTTTTCGAGATAATTGTTGTTTTGTGGCAGAGCTGTGCCTCTACCGGACCCGCCATTTTATGGCGTCGTTGTTGTTCTGCATGCCTTATTTAGTTAGCCACAACAACGCTTCCGGCCTCATTTACTAATCGATAACATTAGTTTATTTAGTCTTCATAGCTAGGAACTTTTATATTGTGTTTTGACGCTTTTTTACCGGTCATCGATTGACCCCATACCAGTTGGCTACTATAGCCCCCAGGCCAGAGCGCCTATATATTAGTGTTCATGCATGATTTTATCAGTGATCCTAGGCTTACTTATGAATATAGTGGCATTATTTTACAATACTATTGACTGTGATGCAAGTGTTTTCGCCTTCAGGGACCATATAGGGGATAGGTTAGTTAGTGTGCCTTCCTAACCTAACCTACATGTAGGACTCCTATATGCTTCCTTCATCCCCCTGCCCTTGGGCATTCCCTCTGTGTAGCCTTGCTCCCCTTACCACGTAAGGGGATCAAGCTCTTACCAGAGTATGTTATCGCCTCTCTGTCCTCCCTAAGGGAATGACCACCCCTTAGGATTGCGCCTGAGAGTGAGGAACGGCTAGCCTTTCCTCTATTGCTAGGACTAAGTCTACGACTGTCCTGCGATAGCGATATGTCTTCTATCCTTCCTAGTTCAGGACGTTCATCCCTGCTCTAGGTTAGGTTTGGAAGGGTATTCTGTTCCTTGCTGAAACTGTACCCATGCACCGTTTCAGTCAGGCTGCCTTACCTTAGGTTAGGGAGTGTCCTCCCTTCCTTAGTGGCCGCTCTGGTACAGAACCCCTTCCATGGAAGACTCTTCTCTTCTCCCCTCCCCACCTATCTCTTGTATAGCCTAGCCTATACTTAGGTTAGTCTATACCCATCTGTCCCCTGTCCTACAACTCCTCCTTAGGGTGGAGTGATAGGGCTACCTTGAGCTTCTGTGTACAGTCCGCTCTGGTACATATACCCTTCATAGTGTCCTATGGGGTTAGCCACTGGATGTGTTCTGTATACAGGGGTCTCCCCCTCTTTGGGTGTCCCCTAGCCCTCCCTTGGGCTACCCTAGCTCCCGGTCCTCTGCGGCCCCTGCTTCTGGGTGATAGAGCCAGCCTCTATCATGGGTACACCCTCTCAGGGGGGGATGTCTGGGAGTCCATGGCTGGACTCCTTACATCCCTCCCTCTGTCTCTTTCACTATCCGGGTGCCGGTCCCTTGCCGCCTCCACTGTCGGCGATACCCACCTCCTACCTTGGTGACTCTCCCCATGCCCCCATGGCCGCCAGTCCTCCGTGTGCCGGGGGACTGCCGCCTGCCGCCTGCCGCCGGCTTCCAGCCGATTACTCTCCACCTTCCTCATAACTTGGCTGTCCGCCCGCCGGCCGGCCACCGGAGTGCCGGCATCCACTGCCGGAAACCTGGTTCTGCTATAACCATCCTTGTTCCTGTCACCAATCTGGCATCCTCCGGCTGCCGGAGCCGCCGCTCCCTCTGCCGGCGTGCCGCTGTTGTGCCGGCGGCCGCCACCCTGGTATTACTCTTGACTTATATTGTCTGTCCTAATGCCAGAAACTCTGCTGGAGCGGCCTCCGGCATGCCGGAGGTCTGCCGGAACCTCCCGGAGGCGTCAAGACGACTTGCACCCCCTTCTACTAGCTATCATCTGATGCTGATAGCCCTACACTGCAACCAGATGGCCTGTTTACGTTAATGGATCAGTACCTTAGTACTGTTCTACTGGTAATCATGCTGTCCTTTTGCATTCTTCAGATTTCCAGCATGCTGCGTGTATCTTAGCGCGGCTGGTTGCCGGAAGCAGTTACCCTTGGGGAACCTTTAGCCCCCTAATTTGGGACTAAGTGGCATCAGTCCCAAACTTATCCTTGGCAATTCCCATGGAATTCCATTGCCCTATGGACTTCTACGGGAATTCTATCCTGCGCCTTCGGCCACCTCGGATTATCCAAGGATGAAGCTTGCGGTAACCAGGCGGGCGGGATGCACGGAGTATGTTTCTTTACTATCTCAATCCTCTGTGCATCACACCCTTTATCAAGTTAAAATTAATGATTAATATTAACTTAGCTTAAGAGCCATTCTTATGACTCCCCCCCCATACTCATTTTCTCTTTCTTCCACAGGAGGAGCAGATGAAGTGTGACTTCGACTTCTGCGCTGTGAAACGCCCGCACTTCTACGGGCATACGGCTTGCAGGACTCACGCCCCTTGTGCTAACAAGAAAGGGGATTTGAAATTCTGGGACCCGCTGAACTGTACGGTCTGCCAGGCTCACCTAGTTGATGCCTTCCATAACCCTCCCTCAGCGGAGGTCAGGGACACTTCTCGGGAGAAGCTACGCAAGTGGGTGCGTGGCTTCCAGAAGAATGCCACCGGACCGAACCTGGCCACTGAAGAATTGAGGTCACTTCTGTTCCCAAAGGCCTCCCCTGATTCTGTGGTGCCCAAGGATTTGATCCCCACTGTCCAAATTACGGTGGAACCAGATGTAGTCATGGCCCCGTCCATGCACGAGTGCCCCTGGATTCCGAAGATGATGAACACATGTCGGATGTCTCGGAGGACACGGAGAAGACCCTTATGGCTCAAGGTGCTGAAGATGATGAAGACCAGGTGGAATACGCCGAGTCGGAGCAAGAGGTCGCTCCTCCTTCCATCACCGCCCCTACTCCTACACCGACGGAAGTGTCTCTCCCGTCTACCTCCACTACCCCGGAACCCTTGCCATCCACCCAAGAGATGCTCCGGATGATTAAAGCCATCATGGACGACAGACTGAAGGAAAATCAGGAGTTCATCAGGTCCATGATAGGATCCAAAGAACCGAAGAAGATCTCGGTTAAGGATCTCCCCGCTTGCTCACATGCCAACCCATGGAGGTGTGCTGAGCATATGGTTATAGCGACCGGCAGGATCTTCGTCAGCGACAAGATCGGCACGGTCCCCCTGGAAGACGTGGAGTTCTTCCCAAACTTCGAGGCCTACCCGGACTGTTACGTCCGGCTTCGCTCTGAACCTGCCTCTAAAGAAGAGACCGAACCGAAAGAGGAGATAGTGTTCGATCTCGCGAAGGCCCAGGCTATGCTAGCCAACACGTTTTAAAGTAGGGGTTTTACCTGCTCTAAGCTTCCGGCCCTGAGCAAGAAGCACCCTACCTACGTCGCACCCGAGGATGCAGTCCTTCCATTCATGGAAAAGGCCTTCGCTGCGTGCCTCAAGGCTGTGGAAGAGGGAAAAGCCTGCCTTGCACTGGAGGAGTGCAGACCCTTCTCCATAGTGACTCCCCCCGACGCTCGACACTGGAAGGACATCCAGCATACTTTCGTGGTGGGAAAGCTAGATCCTGACGTCGCCGGACATCAGTTTAAAGAAGACCTCCCGAAACTCAACGATCACCTTCTTCGTCGGGAACAAGATACGAAGGAGAGGCTCGCAGCATCCATGTCCCACCAGGTCCAACTTGACATCATGGCCTGTGACACCAGAGTACCAGACCACTACATGGTACTTGCCAAATCCCACATGGCAACCCTGGTGAAGGACATGTACCACTTCATGAAGGCTCGGAGAGCCTGTCGTGAATTCGTGTTCGCAGGTGCCACTGTGAAACATGAACCCCGGAGGCTGATTTCCTCCAACATCTGGGGTAAACACCTCTTTCCTTCTGACCTTGTGAAGGAGATCACCGACAAAGCCGCCACGGAGAATAGGAACCTTCTCCACAAGTGGGGCATGTCAAAAAAGAGGAAATCCTCTCAGGACGACGGACCTCAACCTAAGAGGAAATCTTCCAAACAGAAACCCCAGCAACGTCAACCAAGACGTCAGTTTCCGGGACCCGCTACCTCCCAAGTGGCAGCTCAGCCACAGCAGACCTTTCAGCTGGTCACCCAACCGGTCTTGTCACAGTCACCGGTTTTCACCCCTGCTTTCGAGCAACAGACGACTAACTTTCGTCCCAAAGGTAGAGGCTCAAGCAGAGGTGCAGGCAGAGACGCGTCTCGCCGTCCCTCCAGAGGCAGAGAAGGAAAGGGAGCTAGCGGCCGAGGCAGCAAGCCCTCGGGACACCAGAAGCAATGAAGTGCTTCCGGTGGGAGGAAGACTCCGCCAATTCCAGGATCGTTGGACCTTCGATCCCTGGGCACACAGCATCGTCAAGAAGGGTCTAGGCTGGAGTTGGACTCAACCACCCCCAACATTCCAGCAATTCTTCCAACAATCCCCCCCCCCCCCCCTTCTGGAAGAATATGCCCCAGATCTCTTGAACAAGACGGTGATAAGGAAGGTAAAGTCCACCAGGTTCCAAGGGAGACTGTTTTGTGTCCCCAAGAAAGACTCCGACAAACTCAGAGTCATTCTAGACTTATCCCCCCTCAACAAGTTCATAGCGAACGACAAGTTCAAGATGCTGACTCTTCTACAGATAAGGACCCTTCTGCCCCGAGGTTCTTACACGGTCTCCATAGATCTGGCGGATGCCTACTGGCACGTTCCGATGAATCATCATGCTTCCTCCTACCTAGGATTTCGACTCCAAAGGAAAAGCTACGCCTTCAGGGCCACGCCCTTCGGCCTCAATGTGGCCCCTCGGATCTTCACAAAGCTGGCGGACGCCATAGTACAACAGCTCCGCCTCCGAGACGTCCAGGTGATGGCCTACCTCGACGATTGGCTAGTTTGGGCTCCATCGCCCGAGGATTGTGTAAAATCCTGCAGCAAAGTCACCCAGTACCTAGAACACCTGGGATTCAAGATAAACGTGAAGAAATCTCGCCTCTCTCCAGCTCAGAAGTTCCAATGGTTAGGAATCCAATGGAACCTTCAGTCACACCGCCTTTCCATTCCCCAGAAGAAAAGGAAGGAAATAGCAGGGTTTGTCAAGCGACTACTGAAATCCAAGTGGATCTCAAGACGCCAACAGGAACGAGTTCTAGGCTCTCTACAGTTCGCCTCAGTAACAAACTCAGTGCTTCGTGCACAGCTAAAGGATGCCGCGGGAGTCTGGAGACGTTCTGTATCCATCGCTCGAAGAGACCTCAAGAGACGGCTCCCAAACAGACTTCGACTTCTCCTCAAGCCGTGGTCGGAAGCAAAGGCCCTGAAAAGGTCCATTCCTCCCGCCTCCCTCGATCCATATTCGTCTAACCCTAGACAACTCGGTGGTAGTTCGATGTCTCAATCGCCAAGGCTCAAGATCGCCCCAGATAAATCAGGTGCTTCTCCCAATCTTCCGTCTGGCAGAGAAGAAGAAATGGCACCTGTCTGCAGTTCACCTACAAGGATTCCGCAACGTGACAGCGGATGCTCTATCTCGGACAAACCCGATAGAGTCGGAATGGTCTCTAGACGCAATATCATTCTCCTTCATCTCTCACCAAGTCCCAGAACTTCAGATCGATCTCTTCGCAACGAGTGACAACAATCAACTTCCTCGGTATGTGGCCCCGTACGAGGACCCCAAGGCAGAAGCAGTGGATGCCATGTCACTGGACTGGAACAGATGGTCCAAAATCTACCTGTTCCCTCCCACCAACCTTCTGCTGAAAGTCCTCTCCAAGCTGAGAACCTTCAAAGGGACAGCGGCCCTAGTGGCTCCCAAGTGGCCCCGGAGCAACTGGTACCCCCCTGGTCCTGGAGCTGCAGCCCAAGCTGATCCCTCTCCCGGGCCCAGTTCTCTCCCAACAAGTACAGAAGTCGACTGTCTTCGCTTCATCATCGAAAATCAAGGACCTTCATCTCATGATTTTCTCTCCCTAGCCGCAAAGAAGAGGTTTGGGATCTCGAAGAAAAGTCTAGACTTCCTCGAGGAATACAAGACCGAATCCACAAGACGGCAATACGAATCATCTTGGAGAAAATGGGTCTCTTTCGTCAAGACAAAAAATCCTAAGGAAATCACAATTGATTTCTGCATGTCCTTCTTCATTCACCTTCATGGACAGGGATTAGCAGCCAATACGATTTCAACTTGCAAATCGGCCTTGACTAGACCACTATTGTATGCCTTCCAGATTAATCTGTCCAGCGACATCTTCAATAAACTGCCGAAAGCATGCGCTCGTCTACGCCCAGCACCCACACCGAAACCGATCTCCTGGTCATTGGACAAGGTGCTCCATTTCGCCTCCAACTTAGATAATGATTCATGCCCTCTCAAGGATCTGACTCAGAAAGTTATATTTCTCTTTGCTCTTGCCTCAGGAGCCCGAGTCAGCGAAATAGTGGCATTGTCAAGAGAAGAGGGTCATATCCTGTTTACTGATTCAGGAGACATTACCCTCTCCCCGGATCCGACGTTTCTCGCCAAAAATGAATTACCCACCAAAAGATGGGGCCCCTGGAGAATATGCCCCCTGAAGGAAGATGCCTCTTTATGCCCAGTAGAGAGCCTCAAGGTCTATCTTCGCAGAACTTCGAACTTTGGTGGAGGCCAACTCTTCAAAGGAGAAACATCGGGCAGCGACCTGTCACTGAAACAACTAAGAGCGAAAATCACCTACTTCATTCGCAGAGCGGATCCCGACAGTACAACCGCCGGTCACGATCCTAGAAAAGTTGCATCGTTTCTGAATTTCTTTCAGAGTATGGACTTCGAAAGCCTTAAAAGCTTCACAGGCTGGAAGTCCTCGCGTGTTTTCTTCAAACATTATGCGAAACAAGTGCACGAAGTCAAACATTTTGTGGTAGCCGCAGGTAGTGTTATGAAACCTGCACCTAACTCTGCATAGAACAGTGAGTTACTTGGGACTCTAACTCTTCGGGTGCCTATGTTGACCCTCGAGCGATACATAGTGATGTCAAAAACACTTAGTGCTTTCTTATAACTGTTCTTATCCCAGGTGAAATGTCATAGTTGTCACACAAGTGCCGCATGCCTAGAGCATGATGTGTTTTAATTAAAGACTAACGTTCCTCGAGAACGAGTGCCTACTAATAAATTTGAAATTCCCTTTCAGATTCAAGAGCAAGTCTTTATTACTATGTACATTATAACTACTGTAAATTAACTTTACTTATTGCTGCAATTCATTTAATTTCTGCAACTGTGAAATAAAATTTCTATTTTATTACTTGTGCGTCTCAATCCGCTCTTACTTACTATGAAATACATGCCTGTCATAGTTTTATTATCCCCTTTTCCTTATGGTTCATGGAGATTTTAAGGTCCTAATCCTTAATTTATATTCACTCTTACAACGTAATATTCCAATACGAATACTTACTCTTCATACCCTGGAGACGAAACCAACCTTCTCAGCACACAGTGTCCAACCACCACTTGTCTGCCTTCCAGAATGTTCCGATACGAATGCCAACCATTCAGTCTCGTCTCCAAGTTCTTCAGGTTCTTCTAACAAGGTGAATAGCCCTTCAATAACCACTTTGATCTCGACATGGCCCGTGGGAACTTCACTGCCAAGGGGGGCAGGAAGATTCTTCCCTACGGTTCTTTATTAAGATTACTATGCTATTTTGTTCAAAGCCCTTGGCACTTACCAATAGGGGAAAATCTACCACGATACATTGATTCTCTGGTATTCTTCCATCAGGACGCCATGGCTTGAGCCCAAAAAACGGATTTTGAGCGAAGCGAAAAATCTATTTTTGGGTGAGATAGCCATGGCGTCCTGATGGACCCTCCCTACTACTTCGTCCAGTTTTTAGGTCCCACCCTGCTCTGCTGTATCATGGTGATCGGCAAGCAACTGGCTTCAGGATGAAGACGGACGTGACGTCATTTAAGCAATGGCGCCCGTTTGTTTACGTCTCGAGTACCAAAAGTAGCCACGGATGAGATTAGCTATGGAACGGCTCCCAGCTATTCTCCGCTTTTACACACCGAAGCATTAACTCTGTTCGGGGTGTAGATAGCTATGTGGCGCGTTAATACATGCGTCCCCTGTTGATATACGACGTCTTAAAAGGGAAACCTTTAGGATACTCGCTCCAGAAGTTAGAATTCTGTGATAACCTGTGGTTAAATTCTCTGGGAATATCTTAGTAGTTATTTACCCAAGGAAGCTACCAAAAAGGAACCTTCCATCAGGACGCCATGGCTATCTCACCCAAAAATAGATTTTTCGCTTCGCTCAAAATCCGTTATATATATATATATATATATATATATATATATATATATATATATATATATATATATATATATATATATATATATATATATATATATATATATTTATATGTATATGTGTGTACTCATATCTATGTACATATTTATATATTTACGGTGTTGAGAAATATGTGTTTTTGTTATCTAATTGTTGACTGGGAACTTGTTGTTATGGGAAAGTCTTCTTACGTCATGTACGTAAATAATAGCAGAGGAGGAAAAGGAGCACAAACACTAAAGGCACAAACACCCTGTTAATAAATTTGATGACGTGGTTCACATACCTTCCCTCTGATAATAGTCTTTCCGTCCAGAGGCCTAAAAACTCCACACATGACTAAATAATTAATTGTTGGTCTACCTTGGCTTTGTCAATCTAATGTTATCTATAATTTAGGCACTGTTAGGCTCCGTCCCAGGGACCCCAGTGATATGCTGGACTGGGTTTATATTAACATAGCCAAAGGGAATGGAGTGTGAAGGATTTTTCGTCACTCTTATTCTTCCTATTGTAGTTACCCCCTTAAACTTCGCTCCCATACTTACTTTATGTTTTCTTTACCGAAACATCGGGAGAACTATTTTAAACTAACAAACTTGTTGACAATGGCGTGACATCACAGCGTAGAAACGCACAGCAGAAGCCTTACGCCAGCGTACGGTGGGTCTTTCGGTAAAGTTTTAAAAGCCTATAGGGTATCATTTCGAACAGAAAATATATGTTTTCCTGTAGTAAATAACGTGATTTAACCGAATTTGACCTTCATTTCAACCGCAAACAAACAGAACAACCAGTTCGACTAACTTCAAGTAGCCGGACTGGTTGTTGTTGTTGCAGTTGAAATGAAGGTGAAAACCGAATCACGTTATTTACTAAAGGAAAACATATATTTTCTGTTGAATTGTTTAAATATAATGGCTTTTGTTCCGCCGGGGGCTGGCTTCGCTCTCCAGAAAACAAAAACATCTAGCTCGTATTGCAATATATAGGGGTTTGTCACCTTTGTGTCGAAGAAAGCTAAATGGTTTGTGTATGAATTTTTTTTTTTATTTTTAGGAGACACACTATTGTTTTGAATACCCCTCTGTGCCCTCCAAAAATGTCTTAATCCGTTATTATTTCTTTCTAGGCACTGACAGCAGCTCCCTTCACCCAGAAGGGAAAGTAGGAGTATCCGTCAAGTACTGTACCTAAAACATTATGAATGTGGTGTATGATCTGTTAATATTGTGTTAGTGGTTTCGTGATGTTGCTCTATATTCATATTATCTTGCCTGTGAACTGTAAGTCCCTTATTCTAGTTTAAAAAAAAAAAAAAAAAAAAAAAAAAAAAAAAAAAAGCATTATAAGGCCATTGACGATTGTTCGTGTTTGGCAGTCAACCCGGTAAAGTTGATGACTATTTTGTGTCTGTATGCGAAGTAGAAAGGAAGAATCTCGTTATATGAAATTGTGTCATAAACATTAATAGTTCACAGGAGCTATTGAAATGAAATGGGACTGTGTTCGAGTTTTTTGGGCTCAGCCATGTCGTCCTGATGGGAGGTTCCTTTAGGTAGCTTTCTAAGGGATATTTGGCTACAGTGATACTCCCAGAGAATTGACCACAGGTCTCCAAAATCCTAACTCCTTCCATGATTCACTAAATGCAACAAAAAAAGCCCTGTCCACACGATCTAGCTTGCTCGACGGGCAAACAGTGATACCAGACCACAATGGGTAGTTAGAATGAGGATTGATGACGTCAGAAATGGACAAGCCACAGGCAATGATTTGGCAATAAACAGTGTTGCCAGATCCTTGTATGTGATTTTCCAGCTTCTAGCGTCATCAACCCTCATTCTAACTACCCATTGTAGTCTGGTATCATTGTTTGCTCGTCGAGCATGCTCGATGGTGTGGACAGGGCTTAAGTCATCAGAAAATCTTCAACTTGTTAAGGTGTTCCCCATTGAATGTTAATTCCTACCTTTTCCTAATCTAAATTCTTATAAACTAATTCTGTTTCATCTCACTTGGATTTTATCCCCATTTTCAATATTTCCTTTATTATAGTTTTCTAATGGTCTTCCTTGATCTTGTTTAGAAAATTTTCCACATATATTTTGTTCTGATTCCAATACAAATTTTGTGAATTACTATTAATTTCTTCCACGATATTATCCCATTTATATGACCATTCACTTTCACAGTATTGCCTCACTTATATAACCTATCACGTCCATTACTACAATAGCTCTTTCACAATTTCACATCATTATTGTCCATCAGTTAATCCTTTTCCCGATTCCTTCCTATATCTCTTTCGTAAATTTCACTTTTCCAACCATTTATTCCCTTTATTTTTTTATGATCTCAATAATTCAGCTCTTCTCCAGCATTCATCTGTAATTTTCATTTTATCACTCACTTTAATTATTTCTTATCGTTCATCCTTCTTATTCCCATTCCTTTTCCTTTTCCCTCGACTTTTCCCAAATTTGCTTGATTTGCGCTAATTTATTTGAATTAGCATACATTTGTCGAAGGAGAGATGTGAGACGTAGGAACTCTCTCCTCGTCTGCTGATTGGCTACTGCTTTCCCCTATCTTGCGTCTATCTATCGTTGTATCGTATTGTTTCGTCCTTGCGTTTCCCAGTTTTCTTTTTGTTTCATGCCCTTCTCCCTCATCTCCTTCTTGTTCACCTGTAAGTTCTCGTTCCTGAACACCAAATTTTCTTTGGCTGTTTTCTAACTGACTCCTCTCGTCTCTGTCCCCCCATCCAAGTCTTCATATCACCAAAAACTCCTTTTCCGTCCTCATCCTAAAATAATGAATTTTTATTGACTGTTGTCAATCTGATTCCTCTTTACTATCCACACATCCCTATGACTCTCTTCTATTTCCCGATTTTAGATTGGCTCTCGGCCATGACTACCTTTCGCTCTCATACTTATTTCATTTATTTTCTCTTTGATTATTAGCTCTCTCCAACTTATTCCCTATCACTATTTCCATCGCTTAAGCTTTTCTTGGGAATGTGGTCTTCCCTTTCCTTTTGCACACAACTTAATTCCTTTTTTTTCTCCTTCCCGTAACCCCCGACTTCCACGGGACTTTCTGATAAAAATGCTATCTCTCTTACTACGCAATTCTTCATTTTCGTGGAAGTGAACAGGAGCTACCCTACCAGACCCGTTCTTCCCCTTGACACGTTCAGATCGTGATCTATTCAAGAGCAACTGATTGATCCCGTTCATTTTTATCTATTTTACTATTTAATTCTTGTATTATCCCTGACCTTAACGCAGTGGTTCCCAACCTTCTTCCAGTGGTGACCCTATTGTAGCTTCATACTTTTTGTGACTCCACTCAAATATCAAGACTATATTCTTTTCTTTTTTTTAACAAAAAAAAGAAAAATAATTGATGAAGTTATACTGTTTATCATTACTAAAAACCAAAAACTGCACTTATATATATATATATATATATATATATATATATATATATATATATATATATATATATATATATATATATATATATATATATATATATATAATGATGTTTTTTTTTTACATAACACACACTGCATAATAGAATGTTATTGATATGAGTAACACAAGCATTATCTTGATTATAAACAGTGATGGTTTTCGTGTGATGGTGGTAAGAAATGCTTTTGCTTCCCCAGTATCTCAATCGGCAGTGAGGTTTTCGATACAGCACAGAATAGGTCATCTTCAGCATGGAGATTAATTCTCAGCATCAACCCCATTAAGAGTAAAGATGAAAAGGTCACTTCACACATATGTCAAAGAAGAGGGCATAACATTTTAAGCATACCTTCAGCCAAATCTGGATACCGAAGTAACTGCTTTATCCAAAACTGAATCTATGTTAGGGAATCAAAGTCAGCTTTAGTACGGTCAGATCTAATAAGATCAATAAATTCCTATTGATATGTTTTAGGAACATTTTAAATAGTTGCATCAAAAGGTTTATTTGAGGTAAGGTATGGACTAATTGAGGTTTTTCTGGAAAATACTGGCTAAGCTCCTCTTTTATGGTCTCCAAAAAGTAGGATCAGTAAACTTTGAAAACTGTTTTTGAGTGGAATATCAGTATCATTTTCTTCAAAAATGCATTTAATGTGGGAAACATATACAAATTTCTCTTTCATCCTTTGCTCACAAAGATCCAGCTTCATTTGGAAGGCATTTAGTTTTTCTGAAAAGTACAGAATGCTCAAATTTTCTTTGTGCAGTGGAAGATTAAGGGAATTCAAAATTGGGAAGAAATCTACTAAGTAAGCTATTTTTGCCCAATTATTCATATCACCTAAGAAACTTGAATGTTCTGTTCTTCCTTACCGAGATAAGAATTCTCTCACCTCAGTAGCCTAAAAAAAAAAAATATATCTGCAAGGGATTGCCTTTTGTAGCTACCCTACTTCAGTCTGGAACAGAACTTCATGCTTAGAGTGCTTTTTTATGACACTCTTTAGCAAACAAGCATTGACGTTATAAAGTTAATTGCGTTTACATCTGATTACATAATTTTTCAAATCTTTGGCCATGTTTTTGCAGAAAATACTTGGCGATGTACAATGTAATTAGTTCCAACAGCTTCCGGAGAAATATTCTTTACCTGTTGTTGAAACCCGGATCTACAACCTAGCATAGAAGGTACACCATCAGTACACATTTTTGAAAAACACTGGTTTTTTTATGAAATTTGCATTTTTCGATTCAAAATGATGTCTTAACTCATCTTGCGTCATTGATTCCCCTGAGAGCACTTCATTCATCTTCCTGCCCTTCTCTTATAACATTAATTATAAGGTATTCACATCTACACATTCTCTAACACTGCCTATCCTCAAGGCTGAACTTTAATCCCGCAGCCACTTGCCCTTCGGGAACCGCCCTGGCCCCAGAAACCAGTAATCATATAAATAGATCGGACATGACTCTTGGCATAGATCTTGTCCAATTCAGTGAATTTGCAAAGATATTTGTAAACGGCAAGGCAAACCAAATATCTCATGAACACTTCTTGTTCAAGTTAATAATAGAGAAAGGGGTCCAAGACACTTTTCCTAATGTAGAGACTGTTCTTAGACTCTACCTTGTTCTTATGGAGAGCAATTGCTCTGGAGAGCAATACTTCCACAAGCTAAAACTAATAAAAAACAGGCTGCGCACATCAAAGGCACAAGAACACCTCAATCACCTCACACTGATGAGCAGTGAGCATGACATTTTGCGACAGATAAGTTTTGATGATGTCATACATGACTTTCCAAATGGGAAAACTCGCAAAGTCCAACTGTCCAAGAACTGTCTTGAGTGAGCTTCAGTTACTAAAGATTCAGGTGGTGTAATTACTTTAATATTATCCATTATACAGTAATTGCTTCATATATAGGTTATCAGTTGATGTGTTTCTCCACTCCATTGTGTGTTGTTTAAATAGATATTAAATATTTTATGTTATTCAGTTATGAAACACAAGATTCTTTTTTTTTTTCTTAAAATAATATTACTTTTAAAGACTTTGGCTAGAGTGCATGCTGTAACAGGGGATAAAAAATAAAGCGTTGGGAAGTAAGAATACCATATTTTTTTCTCCATTTTGTTCTTGAATAACACACACCAAAACCTGTCCAGAAGTATCCCAAAAATGTTCAGAATGCATCTCAGACCATCTTAGAACCGTTGGCTTCTGGGGCCCTAAAGTGGCTTCCAGACACCATGCCTAGATGGCTTCAGCCCTTTAGGCCTTGCATTTTCCTTACCACTTTCGGGGCCCCTACATAGCCTTATGCACAGAGCCTCCACACACCTTAATCCGGCCCTGTGTGTGTGTCTATGTAAATAGAATACAGATTTGTTAAATCTACGGATAAGGTCCTATAAATACTTTCCACAGGGATAATTGTTCTTATTAAACCTTCTCTGTACAAGGTCAATATTATTATTATTATTATTATTATTATTATTATCATTATTATTATTATTATTATCATTATCATTATTATTATTATTATTATTATTAAATGCTAAGCTACAACCCTAGACAGAAAAGCAGGATGCTATAAGCCTAGGGACCCCAACAAGGAAAATAGCCCAGTGAGGAAAGGAAACAAGGAAAAATAAAATATTTTAAGAACAGTGACAACAATGAAATAAATATTTCCTACATAAACTATAAAAACTTTAACAGAACAAGAGGAAGAGAAATTAGATAGAATAGTGTGGCCGAGTGTACCCTCAAGCAAGACAATTCTAACCCAAGACAGTGGAAGACCATGGTACAGAGGCTATGGCACTACCCAAGACTAAAGAACAATGGTTTGATTTTGGAGAGTCCTTCTCCTAGAAGAGCTGCTTACCATAGCTAATTAGTCTCTTCTACCCTTACCAAGAGGCAAGTAGCCACTGAACAATTACAGTGCAGTAGTTAACACCTTGGGTGAAGAAGAATTGTTTGGTAATCTCAGTGTTGTCAAGTGTATGAGGACAGAGGAGAATCTGTAAAGAATAGGCCAGACTATTCGGTGTCTGTGTAGGCAAAGGGAAAGAACCGTAACCAAAGAGAAGGATCCAATGCAGTACTGTCTGGCCAGTCAAAGAACCCCATAACTCTCTAGCGGTAGTATTTCAACGGGCTACTGGTATCCTTGCCAACCTAATACCTAGACAGCAATGTAATGTACATGTGAACAACAGGCCCAGGTGAAGGTCAGAATAAGATATATGTAAATAAGGGAAACAATTCTGTTTGAGTATGGTCATTCTAACCTTTCTTTTTTAGATTTTTGTAACCACCTCAGGTCGAAATGGGGAAAGGTTTTGGTAAAGCCTACTGAATCCCCTTAATCCAGTGATATCAGCCAAATCCCTTTAGATTATTACCATATCTTCACGACCCGAAGAAAATTGCTTGCCGACCTCAATTGGGGTCGCGACCCCAGGGTTGGGAACTCCTGCGTAAAGTTTAACGTAATATGTTACTTGTGGTCTGCCAACGCAAGAACACATGGCCCCCTTAATTTAAGGCTGAGGTCATTCTAAAACCAACGAACGAACAGCTAATATACAAAGTTCTTACGAAGAAGTTGACTTCACAAACTTCTATGCAGTGAGGGACAGATAACGTTGCTTAGTTTTAGATATAAAAGTTAAAATCCAGGAACTTGGCCTTTGATGTTCATTGTTAAAAGTTTCAAACTTCTTTGTTTTCTTCTAGATACTCTATCGTTGCATGTAGTCATTATATTTCAGAGTCACAGTGGGTGTAACTGAAAAATGTCTCCAAATACCAGCGGTGTTCAGTTAAGTCTTGTCTCTTCTGCCTCTCCCACTCGTCACCTGTCCTTTATATACGCTGGACAAATACTCCCGAATGTTAATGCCCAGGACTAACATATGCAACATGACGCCACGCAACAGACCCATTCTCGAATCATCTCGTACTCTATAGCTCTCCCCTGTCAGATGGCTGGCGCCGAAGTAGAATCTAGAACTATCGTAGAAGAACACAGTAATATTTTCGCACTACAATTACATTAACATACATAAAAAAATTAATTGTTTTATTTTTACATTAACATATATGAAATAAAATTAATTGTTTTATTTTCACATCAACATACGTGGAAAAATACGCCCTTATCACAAGTTTTGTAATGCAATATACAAATATTTAACATACATATAACAATGGATATTCATAAGAGGCTCTTCCTTATGACGGCTCCAATAAAACTGATCCGTTGAAGAGGCCACGAGCCTCCAGCAGAAATTCTCATAGCTGGGAAAGGATAAGGAGGTTATTAGGTGCGGAAGTAGACACCCGAAAGAGATATGTGTAAGAGGAAATAAGGTGGAACTCTAATGACAATAAGAAAAAAAAAAAAAAAAGGAAAAAATATATAAGAGAAGAAATTAAACCCAATTATATTAGGAAGGTTGTTAAAAGGAGAGGAGGCAAGGAAAGGGTGGGCGGAATATTTTGAAAGTTTGCTGAATGTTGAGGATAATAGAGAGGCAGATATAATTGCTGTTCCAGGTGTTGAGGTGCCAGTGATGGGAGGTGAGAATGAGAGAGAGATTACAATAGAGGAAGTGAGGAGAGCACTAGATGAAACGAGAGTAGGAAAAGCATCTGGTATGGACGGTGTGAAAGCTGAGATGTTGAAGGAAGGGGGTGTGACTGTACTTGAATGGTTGGTGAGATTGTTTAATATGTGTTTTGTGTTGTCAATGGTACCAGTAGATTGGGTTTGTGCATGTATTGTACCACTATATAAGGGTAAGGGAGATGTGCATGAGTGTTGTAATTCAAGAGGTATTAGTTTGTTGAGTGTAGTTGGAAAAGTGTATGGTAGAGTACTGATTAATAGGATTAAGGATAAAACAGAGAATGCAATCTTGGAAGTACAGGGTGGTTTTAGAAGAGGTAGGGGTTGTATGAATCCAATTTTTACAGTTAGGCAGATATGCGAGAAATATTTAGCAAAAGGTAAGGAGGTGTATGTTGCGTTTATGGATCTGGAGAAAGCATATGATAGAGTTGATAGGGAAGCAATGTGGGATGTGATGAGGTTATATGGAGTTGGTGGAAGGTTGTTGCAAGCAGTGAAAAGTTTATACAAAGGTAGTAAAGCATGTGTTAGAATAGGAAATGAAGTGAGTGATTGGTTTCCGGTGAGAGTGGGGCTGAGACAGGGATGTGTGATGTCGCCGTGGTTGTTTAACTTGTATGTTGATGGAGTGGTGAGAGAGGTGAATGCTCGAGTGCTTGGACGAGGATTAAAACTGGTAGGCGAGAATGACCATGAATGGGAGGTAAATCAGTTGTTGTTTGCGGATGATACTGTACTGGTAGCAGACACAGAAGAGAAGCTTGACCGACTAGTGACAGAATTTGGAAGGGTGTGTGAGAGAAGGAAGTTGAGAGTTAATGTGGGTAAGAGTAAGGTTATGAGATGTACGAGAAGGGAAGGTGGTGCAAGGTTGAATGTCATGTTGAATGGAGAGTTACTTGAGGAGGTGGATCAGTTTAAGTACTTGGGGTCTATTGTTGCAGCAAATGGTGGAGTGGAAGCAGATGTACGTCAGAGAGTGAATGAAGGTTGCAAAGTGTTGGGGGCAGTTAAGGGAGTAGTAAAAAATAGAGGGTTGGGCATGAATGTAAAGAGAGTTCTATATGAGAAAGTGATTGTACCAACTGTGATGTATGGATCGGAGTCGTGGGGAATGAAAGTGATGGAGAGACAGAAATTGAATGTGTTTGAGATGAAGTGTCTGAGGAGTATGGCTGGTGTATCTCGAGTAGATAGGGTTAGGAACGAAGTGGTGAGGGAGAGAACGGGTGTAAGAAATGAGTTAGCGGCTAGAGTGGATATGAATGTGTTGAGGTGGTTTGGCCATGTTGAGAGAATGGAAAATGGTTGTCTGCTAAAGAAGGTGATGAATGCAAGAGTTGATGGGAGAAGTACAAGAGGAAGGCCAAGGTTTGGGTGGATGGATGGTGTGAAGAAAGCTCTGGGTGATAGGAGGATAGATGTGAGAGAGGCAAGAGAGCGTGCTAGAAATAGGAATGAATGGTGAGCGATTGTGACGCAGTTCCAGTAGGCCCTGCTGCTTCCTCCGGGGCCTTAGATGACCGCGGAGGTAGCAGCAGTAGGGGAGTCAGCATTATGAAGCTTCATCTGTGGTGGAAATGTGGGAGGTTGGGCTGTGGCACCCTAGCAGTACCAGCTGAACTCGGTTGGGTCCCTGATTAGGCTGAAGGAACATAGAGAGTAGAGGTCCCCTTTTTGTTTTGTTTCATTGTTGGTGTCGGCTACCCCTCAAAATTGGGGGAAGTGCCTTGGTATATAGATAGAGATATTAGAAATAACACCAAAAAATTCTTTGCTATTAAGTTGAAAGAATAGATAGAGTAGTGTGCCTGAGTTTACCCTCATGCAAGAGAGCTCTAACCCAAGACAGTAGAAGACTATGGCACAGTAGGGTAGAAAGAGATGATATGATGGGGAGAAAATAAGACTTGAAATTGATAGTAAACCAGAGGTTTTTACTACTTAGCTGTAGTTCTGTAAGTGAGATACTACCGCTAGAGAGTTATGGGGTCTTTTGACTGGCCAGACAGTACTACATTGGATCCTCCTCTCTGGTTACGGTTCATTTTCCCTTTGCCTACATACACACTGAATAGTCTGGCATATTCTTTACATATTCTCCTCTATCCTCATACACCTGACAACACAGATTACCAAACAATTCTTCATCACCCAAGGGGTTACTGCATTGTAATTGTTCAGTGCCACTTTCCTCTTGGTAAGGGTAGAAGAGACTCTTTAGCTATAGTAAGCAGCTCTTCTAGGAGAAGGACACTCCAAAATCAAACCACTGTTCTCTAGTCTTGGGTAGTGCAATAGCCTCTGTACCATGGCCTTTCACTGTCTTGGGTTAGAGTTCTCTTGCTTGAGGGTACACTCGAGCACACTCTCCTATCTTATTTCTCTTCTCCTTGTTTTGTTAAAGTTTTTATAGTTTATATAGGAGATATTTATTGTTGTTACTCTTCTTAGAATATTTTATTTTCCTTTTTTCCTTTCCGCACTGAGCTATTTTCCCTGTTGGAGCCCCTGGGCTTATAGCATACTGCTTTTCCAACTAGGGTTGTAGCTTAGTAAGTAATAATAATAATAATAATAATAATAAGTGAACCTTGTGCAGTATATTCTGAACATTACTTTATCCGTTTTATGTATTCAACTTCAATTCGGTTCCATCTCTCATCTTCCCTTTTGCTTTCCAGAACATTTCGAAAAACGAGATAAGAAAGTCTAAAGAATAAAGAAAAAACTTTTAATTAATTAAAAACAATGATAAAAAAACGATCGAGAGTAGTTTTTGGAAAATGTGCAACTATGAAAAATTAAAGAGAAGAAAAATTAAAGAAAATTTTCCAGGAAAAACTGTTAGAATGGTCACACAACTAATAAGCCATATCAGGTATTGGGAGGTACTCGTAAAAATGAAGTACAAGGTAATTCTCTGAAGCAAAAGGTAGAAGTATAAGCAAATCTTTCTTTCCATATTCATAATGATTACCTTTTACTTGCGAGGATATCCTTCAAGCAGAAGTAAAAGGTTGACTCGTGTTTCGGGAGCGCTTAGTTACATGTTGGAACTTGAAAGATTTCATTTGTGCTGTCAAGATAAGAAAGAGTTTAGTATTTATAACAAGTATTTAATGCCCTGTTTTTACTTGTATTTGATTAAGTTTACGCATCAGAAAGAACACCGACGCCGCCGTGCCTTCACCAAAGCCTCGCTGGCGACATCTATCCCCCACCCCTTGCATTAGAAGTTCTTTGACCTCTTTTTAGCTCCCCCACCCCTTGCATTAGACGTTCTTTTACCTCTTTTTAGCTCCCCACCCTTTGTATTAGATGTTCTTTGACCTCTTTATAGCTGCCACACCCCTTGCATTAGAAGTTCTTTGACCTCTTTTTAGCTCCCACACCCCTTGCATTAGAAGTTCTTTGACCTCTTTTTAGCTCCCACACCCCTTGCATTAGAAGTTCTTTGACCTCTTTTTAGCTCCCACACCCCTTGCATTAGAAGTTCTTTGACCTCTTTTTAGCTCCCACACCCCTTGCATTAAACGTTTTTGACCCCTTTTTAGCTCCCACGCCCATTGCATTTGAAGTTCTTTGACCTCTTTTTAGCTCCCACACCCCTTGCATTAGAAGTTCTTTGACCTCTTTATAGTTTCCCCACCCTTTGCATTAGAAGTTCTTTGACCTCTTTTTAGCTACACCACCCCTTGCATTAGAAGTTCTTTGACCTCTTTTTAGCTCCCCCACCCCTTGCATTAGAAGTTCTTTGACCTCTTTTTAGCTCCCACACCCCTTGCATTAGAAGTTCTTTGACCTCTTTTTAGCTCCCACACCCCATGCAGAAGAAGTTCTTTGACCTCTTTTTAGCTCCACCACCCCTTGCATTAGAAGTTCTTTGACCTCTTTTTAGCTCCCACACCCCTTGCATTAGAAGTTCTTTGACCTCTTTTTAGCTCCACCACCCCTTGCATTAGAAGTTCTTTGACCTCTTTTTAGCTCCCCCACCCCTTGCATTAGAAGTTCTTTGACCTCTTTTTAGCTTCCCCACCCCTTGCATTAGAAGTTCTTTGACCTCTTATTAGCTCCCACACCCCTTGCATCAGGAGTTCTTTGACCTCTTTTTAAGCTCCCTCACCCCTTGCGTTAGAAGTTCTTTGACCTCTTTTTAGCTCCCACACCCCTTGCATTAAACGTTTTTGACCTCTTTTTAGCTCCCACGCCCATTGCATTTGAAGTTCTTTGACCTCTTTTTAGCTCCCACACCCCTTGCATTAGAAGTTTTTTGACCTCTTTTTAGCTTCCCCACCCTTTGCATTAGAAGTTCTTTGACCTC
>NC_090735.1:71748468-71759219 GCF_036898095.1 Palaemon carinicauda | reverse complement strand
GAAGTTCTTTGACATCTTTTTAGCTCCCACACCCTTTGCATTTGAAGTTCTTTGACCTCTTTTTAGCTCCCACACCCCTTGCATTAGAAGTTCTTTGACCTCTTTTTAGCTCCCACACCCCTTGCATTAGAAGTTTTTTTACCTCTTTTTAGCTTCCCCACACCTTGCATTAAAAATTCTTTGACCTCTTTTTAGCTCCCACGCTCCTTGCATTAGAAGTTCTTTGACCTCTTTTTAGCTTCCACACTCCTTGCATTAGAAGTTCTTTGACCTCTTTTTAGCTCCCACACCCCTTGCATTAGAAGTTCTTTGACCTCTTTTTAGCTTCCACACCCCTTGCAATAGAAGTTCTTTGACCTCTTTTCAGCTCCACCACCCCTTAAATTAGAAGTTCTTTGACCTCTTTTTAGCTCTCACACCCCTTGCATTGGAAGTTCTTTGACCTCTTTTTAGCTCCCACACCCCTTGCATTAGAAGTTCTTTGACCTCTTTTTAAGCTACCCCACCCCTTGCATTAGAAGTTCTTTGACCTCTTTTTAGCTCCCACACCCCTTGCATTAAAAGTTCTTTGACCTCTTTTTAGCTCCCACACCCCTTGCATTAGAAGTTCTTTTACCTCTTTTTAGCTCCCACACCCCTTGCATTAGAAGTTCTTTGACCTCTTTTTAGCTCCCACACCCCCCTTGCATTAGAAGTTCTTTTACTTATTTTTAGCTTCCTCACCCCTTGCATTAAAAATAATTTGACCTCATTTTAGCTCCCACACCCCTTGCATTAGAAGTTCAATGATCTCTTTTTAGCTTCCACACCCCTTGCATTAGAAGTTCTTTGACCTCTTTTTAGCTCCCCCCACCCCTTGCATTAGAAGTTCTTTGACCTCTTTTTAGCTCCCACATCCCTTGCATTAGAAGTTCTTTGACCTCTTTTTAGCTCCACCACCCCTTGCATTAAAATTTCTTCGACCTCTTTTTAGCTCCCACACCCCTTCCATTAGAAGTTCTTTGACCTCTTTTTAGCTATCACACCCCTTGCATTAGAAGTTCTTTGACCTCTTTTTAGCTCCCACACCCCTTTCATTAAAAGTTCTTTGACCTATTTTTAGCTCCCCCCACCCCTTGCATTAGAAGTTTTTTTACCTCTTTTTAGCTCCCACACCCCTTGCATTAGAAGTGCTTTGACCTCTTTTTAGCTCTCACACCCCTTGAATTAGAAGTTCTTTGACCTCATTTTAGCTCCCACACCCCTTGCATTAGAAGTTCTTTGACCTCTTTTTAGCTTACCCACCCATTGCATTAGAAGTTCTTTGACCTCTTATTAGCTCCAAAAGCCCTTGCATAAGAAGTTCTTTGACCTGTATTTAGGCTCCCACACCCCTTGCATTAGAAGTTCTTTGACCTCTTTTTAGCTTCCACACCCCTTGCATTAAAAGTTCTTTGACCTCTTTTTAGCTCCCACGCCCCTTGCATTAGAAGTTCTTTGACCTCTTTTTAGCTCTCACACCCCTTGCATTAGAAGTTCTTTGACCTCTTTTTAGCTCCCCCACCCCTTGCATTAGAAGTTTTTTTACCTCTTTTTAGCTCCCACACCCCTTGCATTAGAAGTGCTTTGACCTCTTTTTAGCTCTCACACCCCTTGCATTAGAAGTTCTTTGACCTCATTTTTAGCTCCCACACCCCTTGCATTAGAAGTTCTTTGACCTCTTTTTAGCTTACCCACCCATTGCATTAGAAGTTCTTTGACCTCTTATTAGCTCCCACACCCCTTGCATTAGAAGTTCTTTGACCTCTATTTAGGCTCCCACACCCCTTACATTAGAAGTTCTTTGACCTCTTTTTAGCTCCCACACCCCTTGCATTAAAAGTTCTTTGACCTTTTTTTAGCTCCCACGCCCCTTGCATTAGAAGTTATTTGACCTCTTTTTAGCTCTCACACCCCTTGCATTAGAAGTTCTTTGACCTCTTTTTAGCTCCCACACCCCTCGCATTAGAAGTTCTTTGACCTCTTTTTAGCTCCACCACCCCTTACATTAGAAGTTCTTTGACCTCTTTTTATCTCTCATTCCCCTTTGCATTAGAAGTTCTTTGACCTTTTTTAGCTCCCACACCCCTTGCATTAGAAGTTCTTTGACCTCTTTTTAAGCTCCCCCATCCCTTGCATTAGAAGTTCTTTGACCTCTTTTTAGCTCCCACACCCCTTGCATTAGAAGTTCTTTGACCTCTTTTTAGCTCCCACACCCCTTGCATTAGAAGTTCTTTAACCACTTTTCAGCTCCCACACCCCTTGCATTAGAAGTTCTTTGACCTCTCTTTAGCTCCCACACTCCTTGCATTAAAAGTTCTTTGACCTCTTTTTAGCTCCCACACCCCTTGCAATAGAAGTTCTTTGACCTCTTTTTAGCTTCCACACCCCTTGCATTTGAATTACTTTGACCTCTTTTTAGATCCCACACCCCTTACAATAGAAGTTTTTTTTACCTCTTTTTAGCTCCCACACCCCTTGCATTAGAAGTGCTTTGACCTCTTTTTAGCTCCCACACCCCTTGCATTAGAAGTCCTATGACCTCTTTTTAGCTCCCCCACCCCTTGCATTAGAAATTCTTTGACCTCTTTCTAGCTCCCACACCTTTTGCCTTAGAAGTTCTTTTACCTCCTTTTAGTTCCCACACCCCTTGCATTAGAAGTACTTTGACCTCTTTTTAGCTCCCACACCCCTTGCATTAGAAGTTCTTTGACATCTTTTTAGCTCCCACACCCCTTGCATTAGAAGTTCTTTGACCTCTTTTTAGCTCCCACACCCCTTGCATTAGAAGTTCTTTGACCTCTTTTTAGCTCCCACACCCCTTACATTAGAAGTTTTTTTACCTCTTTTTAGCCTCCCCACCCCTTGCATTAAAAATTCTTTGACCTCTTTTTAGCTCCCACGCTCCTTGCATTAGAAGTTCTTTGACCTCTTTTTAGCTTCCACACTCCTTGCATTAGAAGTTCTTTAACCACTTTTCAGCTCCCACACCCCTTGCATTAGAAGTTCTTTGACCTCTCTTTAGCTCCCACACTCCTTGCATTAAAAGTTCTTTGACCTCTTTTTATCTCCACCACCCCTTGTATTAGAAGTTCCTTGACCTCTTTTTATATCCCACACCCCTTGCAATAGAAGTTCTTTGACCTCTTTTTAGCTTCCACACCCCTTGCATTTGAATTACTTTGACCTCTTTTTAGATCCCACACCCCTTGCAATAGAAGTTCTTTGACCTCTTTTTAGCTCCCACACCCCTTGCATTAGAAGTGCTTTGACCTCTTTTTAGCTCCCACACCCCTTGCATTAGAAGTCCTATGACCTCTTTTTAGCTCCCCCACCCCTTGCATTAGAAATTCTTTGAACTCTTTTTAGCTCCCACACCCCTCGCATTAGAAGTTCTTTGACCTCTTTTTAGCTCCACCACCCCTTACATTAGAAGTTCTTTGACCTCTTTTTACCTCTCATTCCCCTTTGCATTAGAAGTTCTTTGACCTTTTTTAGCTCCCACACCCCTTGCATTAGAAGTTCTTTGACCTCTTTTTAAGCTCCCCCATCCCTTGCATTAGAAGTTTTTTGACCTCTTTTTAGCTCCCACACCCCTTGCATTAGAAGTTCTTTGACCTCTTTTTAGCTCCCACACCCCTTGCATTAGAAGTTCTTTAACCACTTTTCAGCTCCCACACCCCTTGCATTAGAAGTTCTTTGACCTCTCTTTAGCTCCCACACTCCTTGCATTAAAAGTTCTTTGACCTCTTTTTATCTCCACCACCCCTTGTATTAGAAGTTCCTTGACCTCTTTTTAGCTCCCACACCCCTTGCAATAGAAGTTCTTTGACCTCTTTTCAGCTTCCACACCCCTTGCATTTGAATTACTTTGACCTCTTTTTATATCCCACACCCCTAGCAATAGAAGTTCTTTGACCTCTTTTTAGCTCCCACACCCCTTGCATTAGAAGTGCTTTAACCTCTTTTTAGCTCCCACACCCCTTGCATTAGAAGTCCTATGACCTCTTTTTAGCTCCCCCACCCCTTGCATTAGAAATTCTTTGACCTCTTTCTAGCTCCCACACCTTTTGCCTTAGAAGTTCTTTTACCTCCTTTTAGTTCCCACACCCCTTGCATTAGAAGTACTTTGACCTCTTTTTAGCTCCCACACCCCTTGCATTAGAAGTTCTTTGACATCTTTTTAGCTCCCACACCCCTTGCATTTGAAGTTCTTTGACCTCTTTTTAGCTCCCACACCCCTTGCATTAGAAGTTCTTTGACCTCTTTTTAGCTCCCACACCCCTTGCATTAGAAGTTTTTTTACCTCTTTTTAGCTTCCCCACACCTTGCATTAAAAATTCTTTGACCTCTTTTTAGCTCCCACGCTCCTTGCATTAAAAGTTCTTTGACCTCTTTTTAGCTTCCACACTCCTTGCATTAGAAGTTCTTTGACCTCTTTTTAGCTCCCACACCCCTTGCATTAGAAGTTCTTTGACCTCTTTTTAGCTTCCACACCCCTTGGAATAGAAGTTCTTTGACCTCTTTTCAGCTCCACCACCCCTTAAATTAGAAGTTCTTTGACCTCTTTTTAGCTCTCACACCCCTTGCATTGGAAGTTCTTTGACCTCTTTTTAGCTCCCACACCCCTTGCATTAGAAGTTCTTTGACCTCTTTTTAAGCTACCCCACCCCTTGCATTAGAAGTTCTTTGACCTCTTTTTAGCTCCCACACCCCTTGCATTAAAAGTTCTTTGACCTCTTTTTAGCTCCCATACCCCTTGCATTAGAAGTTCTTTTACCTCTTTTTAGCTCCCACACCCCTTGCATTAGAAGTTCTTTGACCTCTTTTTAGCTCCCACACCCCTTGCATTAGAAGTTCTTTTACCTATTTTTAGCTTCCTCACCCCTTGCATTAAAAATAATTTGACCTCATTTTAGCTCCCACACCCCTTGCATTAGAAGTTCAATGATCTCTTTTTAGCTTCCACACCCCTTGCATTAGAAGTTCTTTGACCTCTTTTTAGCTCCCCCACCCCTTGCATTAGAAGTTCTTTGACCTCTTTTTAGCTCCCACATCCCTTGCATTAGAAGTTCTTTGACCTCTTTTTAGCTCCACCACCCCTTGCATTAAAATTTCTTCGACCTCTTTTTAGCTCCCACACCCCTTGCATTAGAAGTTCTTTGACCTCTTTTTAGCTATCACACCCCTTGCATTAGAAGTTCTTTGACCTCTTTTTAGCTCCCACACCCCTTGCATTAAAAGTTCTTTGACCTATTTTTAGCTCCCCCACCCCTTGCATTAGAAGTTTTTTTACCTCTTTTTAGCTCCCACACCCCTTGCATTAGAAGTGCTTTGACCTCTTTTTAGCTCTCACACCCCTTGAATTAGAAGTTCTTTGACCTCATTTTAGCTCCCACACCCCTTTTATTAGAAGTTCTTTGACCTCTTTTTAGCTTACCCACCCATTGCATTAGAAGTTCTTTGACCTCTTATTAGCTCCAAAAGCCCTTGCATAAGAAGTTCTTTGACCTGTATTTAGGCTCCCACACCCCTTGCATTAGAAGTTCTTTGACCTCTTTTTAGCTTCCACACCCCTTGCATTAAAAGTTCTTTGACCTCTTTTTAGCTCCCACGCCCCTTGCATTAGAAGTTCTTTGACCTCTTTTTAGCTCTCACACCCCTTGCATTAGAAGTTCTTTGACCTCTTTTTAGTTCCCCCACCCCTTGCATTAGAAGTTTTTTTACCTCTTTTTAGCTCCCACACCCCTTGCATTAGAAGTGCTTTGACCTCTTTTTAGCTCTCACACCCCTTGCATTAGAAGTTCTTTGACCTCATTTTAGCTCCCACACCCCTTGCATTAGAAGTTCTTTGACCTCTTTTTAGCTTACCCACCCATTGCATTAGAAGTTCTTTGACCTCTTATTAGCTCCCACACCCCTTGCATTAGAAGTTCTTTGACCTCTATTTAGGCTCCCACACCCCTTGCATTAGAAGTTCTTTGACCTCTTTTTAGCTCCCACACCCCTTGCATTAAAAGTTCTTTGACCTTTTTTTAGCTCCCACGCCCCTTGCATTAGAAGTTATTTGACCTCTTTTTAGCTCTCACACCCCTTGCATTAGAAGTTCTTTGACCTCTTTTTAGCTCCCACACCCCTCGCATTAGAAGTTCTTTGACCTCTTTTTAGCTCCACCACCCCTTACATTAGAAGTTCTTTGACCTCTTTTTATCTCTCATTCCCCTTTGCATTAGAAGTTCTTTGACCTTTTTTAGCTCCCACACCCCTTGCATTAGAAGTTCTTTGACCTCTTTTTAAGCTCCCCCATCCCTTGCATTAGAAGTTCTTTGACCTCTTTTTAGCTCCCACACCCCTTGCATTAGAAGTTCTTTGACCTCTTTTTAGCTCCCACACCCCTTGCATTAGAAGTTCTTTAACCACTTTTCAGCTCCCACACCCCTTGCATTAGAAGTTCTTTGACCTCTCTTTAGCTCCCACACTCCTTGCATTAAAAGTTCTTTGACCTCTTTTTATCTCCACCACCCCTTGTATTAGAAGTTCCTTGACCTCTTTTTAGCTCCCACACCCCTTGCAATAGAAGTTCTTTGACCTCTTTTTAGCTTCCACACCCCTTGCATTTGAATTACTTTGACCTCTTTTTAGATCCCACACCCCTTACAATAGAAGTTTTTTTACCTCTTTTTAGCTCCCACACCCCTTGCATTAGAAGTGCTTTGACCTCTTTTTAGCTCCCACACCCCTTGCATTAGAAGTCCTATGACCTCTTTTTAGCTCCCCCACCCCTTGCATTAGAAATTCTTTGACCTCTTTCTAGCTCCCACACCTTTTGCATTAGAAGTTTTTTTACCTCCTTTTAGTTCCCACACCCCTTGCATTAGAAGTACTTTGACCTCTTTTTAGCTCCCACACCCCTTGCATTAGAAGTTCTTTGACATCTTTTTAGCTCCCACACCCCTTGCATTAGAAGTTCTTTGACCCCTTTTTAGCTCCCACACCCCTTGCATTAGAAGTTCTTTGACCTCTTTTTAGCTCCCACACCCCTTACATTAGAAGTTTTTTTACCTCTTTTTAGCTCTCCACCCCTTGCATTAAAAATTCTTTGACCTCTTTTTAGCTCCCACGCTCCTTGCATTAGAAGTTCTTTGACCTCTTTTTAGCTTCCACACTCCTTGCATTAGAAGTTCTTTGACCTCTTTTTAGCTCCCACACCCCTTGCATTAGAAGTTCTTTGACCTCTTTTTAGCTTCCACACCCCTTGCATTAGAAGTTCTTTGACCTCTTTTCAGCTCCACCACCCCTTAAATTAGAAGTTCTTTAACCTCTTTTTAGCTCTCACACCCCTTGCATTGGAAGTTCTTTGACCTCTTTTTAGCTCCCACACCCCTTGCATTAGAAGTTCTTTGACCTCTTTTTAAGCTACCCCACCCCTTGCATTATAAGTTCTTTGACCTCTTTTTAGCTCCCACACCCTTTGCATTAAAAGTTCTTTGACCTCTTTTTAGCTCCCACACCCCTTGCATTAGAAGTTCTTTTACCTCTTTTTAGCTCCCACACCCCTTGCATTAGAAGTTCTTTGACCTCTTTTTAGCTCCCACACCCCTTGCATTAGAAGTTCTTATACCTATTTTTAGCTTCCTCACCCCTTGCATTAAAAATAATTTGACCTCATTTTAGCTCCCACACCCCTTGCATTAGAAGTTCAATGATCTCTTTTTAGCTTCCACACCCCTTGCATTAGAAGTTCTTTGACCTATTTTTAGCTCCCCCACCCCTTGCATTAGAAGTTCTTTGACCTCTTTTTAGCTCCCACATCCCTTGCATTAGAAGTTCTTTGACCTCTTTTTAGCTCCACCACCCCTTGCATTAAAATTTCTTCGACCTCTTTTTAGCTCCCACACCCCTTCCATTAGAAGTTCTTTGACCTCTTTTTAGCTATCACACCCCTTGCATTAGAAGTTCTTTGACCTCTTTTTAGCTCCCACACCCCTTCCATTAGAAGTTCTTTGACCTCTTTTTAGCTATCACACCCCTTGCATTAGAAGTTCTTTGACCTCTTTTTAGCTCCCACACCCCTTGCATTAAAAGTTCTTTGACCTCTTTTTAGCTCCCACACCCCTTGCATTAAAAGTTCTTTGACATCTTTTTAGCTCCCACGCCCCTTGCATTAGAAGTTCTTTGACCTCTTTTTAGCTCTCACACCCCTTGCATTAGAAGTTCTTTGACCTCTTTTTAGCTCCCCCACCCCTTGCATTAGAAGTTTTTTTACCTCTTTTTAGCTCCCACACCCCTTGCATTAGAAGTGCTTTGACCTCTTTTTAGCTCTCACACCCCTTGCATTAGAAGTTCTTTGACCTCATTTTAGCTCCCACACCCCTTGCATTAGAAGTTCTTTGACCTCTTTTTAGCTTACCCACCCATTGCATTAGAAGTTCTTTGACCTCTTATTAGCTCCCACACCCCTTGCATTAGAAGTTCTTTGACCTCTTTTTAGCTCCCACACCCCTCGCATTAGAAGTTCTTTGACCTCTTTTTAGCTCCACCACCCCTTACATTAGAAGTTCTTTGACCTCTTTTTAGCTCTCATTCCCCTTTGCATTAGAAGTTCTTTGACCTTTTTTAGCTCCCACACCCCTTGCATTAGAAGTTCTTTGACCTCTTTTTAAGCTCCCCCATCCCTTGCATTAGAAGTTCTTTGACCTCTTTTTAGCTCCCACACCCCTTGCATTAGAAGTTCTTTGACCTCTTTTTAGCTCCCACACCCCTTGCATTAGAAGTTCCTTAACCACTTTTCAGCTCCCACACCCCTTGCATTAGAAGTTCTTTGACCTCTCTTTAGCTCCCACACTCCTTGCATTAAAAGTTCTTTGACCTCTTTTTATCTCCACCACCCCTTGTATTAGAAGTTCCTTGACCTCTTTTTATATCCCACACCCCTTGCAATAGAAGTTCTTTGACCTCTTTTTAGCTTCCACACCCCTTGCATTTGAATTACTTTGACCTCTTTTTAGATCCCACACCCCTTGCAATAGAAGTTCTTTGACCTCTTTTTAGCTTCCACACCCCTTGCATTAGAAGTGCTTTGACCTCTTTTTAGCTCCCACACCCCTTGCATTAGAAGTCCTATGACCTCTTTTTAGCTCCCCCACCCCTTGCATTAGAAATTCTTTGACCTCTTTCTAGCTCCCACACCTTTTTCCTTAGAAGTTCTTTTACCTCCTTTTAGTTCCCACACCCCTTCCATTAGAAGTACTTTGACCTCTTTTTAGCTCCCACACCCCTTGCATTAGAAGTTCTTCGACATCCTTTTAGCTCCCACACCCCTTGCATTAGAAGTTCTTTGACCTCTTTTTAGCTCCCACACCCATTGCATTAGAAGTTCTTTGACCTCTTTTTAGCTCCCACACCCCTTGCATTAGAAGTTTTTTTACCTCTTTTTAGCTTGCCCACCCCTTGCATTAAAAATTCTTTGACCTCTTTTTAGCTCCCACGCTCCTTGCATTAGAAGTTCTTTGACCTCTTTTTAGCTTCCACACTCCTTGCATTAGAAGTTCTGTGACCTCTTTTTAGCTCCTACACCCCTTGCATTAGAAGTTCTTTGACCTCTTTTTAGCTTCCACACCCCTTGCATTAGAAGTTCTTTGACCTCTTTTCAGCTCCACCACCCCTTAAATTAGAAGTTCTTTGACCTCTTTTTAGCTCTCACACCCCTTGCATTGGAAGTTCTTTGACCTCTTTTTAGCTCCCACACCCCTTGCATTAGAAGTTCTTTGACCTCTTTTTAAGCTACCCCACCCCTTGCATTAGAAGTTGTTTGACCTCTTTTTAGCTCCCACACCCCTTGCATTAAAAGTTCTTTAACCTCTTTTTAGCTCCCACACCCCTTTGGATTAGAAGTTCTTTGACCTCTTTTTAGCTCCCACACCCCTTGCATTAGAAGTTCTTTGACCTCTTTTTAGCTCCCACACCCCTTGCATTAGAAGTTCTTTTACCTATTTTTAGCTTCCTCACCCCTTGCATTAAAAATAATTTGACCTCATTTTAGCTCCCACACCCCTAGCATTAGAAGTTCAATGATCTCTTTTTAGCTTCCACACCCCTTGCATTAGAAGTTCTTTGACCTCTTTTTAGCTCCCCCACCCCTTGCATTAGAAGTTCTTTGACCTCTTTTTAGCTTCCACATCCCTTGCATTAGAAGTTCTTTGACCTCTTTTTAGCTCCACCACCCCTTGCATTAAAATTTCTTCGACCTCTTTTTAGCTCCCACACCCCTTCCATTAGAAGTTCTTTGACCTCTTTTTAGCTATCACACCCCTTGCATTAGAAGTTCTTTGACCTCTTTTTAGCTCCCACACCCCTTGCATTAAAATTTCTTTGACCTCTTTTTAGCTCCCACACCCCTTGCATTAGAAGTTCTTTGACCTCTTTTTAGCTCCCACACCCCTTGTATTAGAGGTTCTTTGACCTCTCTTTAGCTCCCACACCACTTGCATTAGAATTAGTTTGACCTCTTTTTAGCTCTCACACCCCTTGCATTAGAAGTTCTTTGACCTCTTTTTAGCTCTCCCACCCCTTGCATTAGAAGTTCTTTGACCTCTTTTTAGCTCCCACAACCCTTGCATTGGAAGTTCTTTGACCTCTTTTTAGCTCTCACGCCCCTTGCATTAGAAGTTCTTTGACCTCTTTTTAGCTCCCACACCCCTTGCATTAGAAGTTCTTTGACCTCTTTTTAGCTT
>NC_090735.1:71738468-71743468 GCF_036898095.1 Palaemon carinicauda | reverse complement strand
CTTCCTATCTCCATTGAGAGTATATAGAATTGTGTAAGTTCTAACCTAAGGATAGAATACATCTTCCTATCTCAATTGAAAATTTATCAATTTGACTCGGTTCTAACTTACAATTGGAATACATCTTCCTATCTCCATTGAGAGCATATAGATTTGACTAAGGTTAAACATAAAGTTAGAATACATCTTCCTATCTCCATTGAGAGCATATAGATTTGACTAAGGTTAAACATAAAGTTAGAATACATCTTCCTACCTCCATGGAGAGTGTATAAATTTGACTTATGTATAACTTTCAGTTAGAATACATCCTCTCATCTTCATTGAGAGAATATAAATTTCACTCGGTTCTAAACTACAGTATAAATATATCTTCTTACCTCCATTGAGAGTGTATAAATGTGACTCGGTTGCAACCTAGGGTTAGAATACATCTTCATATCTTCATTTAGAATATACAAATGTGACAGTTTTAATCTACGGTTAGAATATATCTTGCTATCTCCATTAAGAATCTATAAATTTGACTCAGTTGTAGCGTATGGTTAGAATACATCTTCCTATCTCTATTGAGAGTTTATAAATTTCACAAAGTTCTAATCTACATTCAGAACACTTTCTCCTATCTCCATTGAGAGTATATAAATTTGAATTGGTTCGAACCTATTATTAGAATACATCATCCTATCTTATTCAAGAGTATATAAATTTGACTCAGGTATGACCCACGGTTAGAATACATCTTCCTTTCTCCATTAAAAGTATATAAATTTTACTGGGTTCTAACCTACGATTACAATAAATCTTCCTCTCTATTGAGAGCATATTAATCTAACTTAGTTCTAACCTACGTTTAGAAAATTTCTTCCTATCTCCATTGAGAGATTTTAGATTTGACTGAGGTCTAACCTATGGCTAGAATAAATCTCCCTATTCTCATTAAGAATGCGATAACTTGACTCAATTCTACCCTACGGTTAGAATACATCTTCCTATCTTTATTAAGTGTATACAGATTTGACTCGGGTCAAACATACAGTTAGAATACATCTTATCTCCATGGAAAGTTTATAAATTTGACCCGATTCTAACCTACGGTTAGAACACATCTTCATATCTTCATTGAGAGTATACAAATTTGATTCGGGTCAGACATACGGTTAGCATACATCTTTTTATCTCCTCGGAGAGTATGTAAAGTTTACTTAGGTCTAAGGTACGTTTAGAATACATCTTCCCATCTTAATTGAGGGCATATAAATTTGACTCAGGTCTAACCTATGGTTAGAATACATCTTCCTTTATCCATTAAGAGCATATGAATTTTACTCAGTTCATACCCATGGTTAGAATACATCTTCCTATCTCCATTAAGACCATATAAATCTGTCTCAGGTCTAACCTATGGTTAGAATACATCTTCCTTTCTCCATTGAGAGCATATGAATTTTACTCAGATCCAATCTACGATTACAATACATCTTCCAATCTTCATTGAAAGTATATAAATTTGACTTATTCTATCCTATGGTTAGAATACATCTTCATGTCTCCATTGAGAGTACAGTATATGATTAGAATGCATTCTCCTATCTTCATTGAGAGTATTTAAATTTCACTCAGTTCTAGCCCACGGTTAGAGCACATCTTCATGTCTTCATTTAGAGAATACAAATTTGACTCAGTTCTAACCTATGGTTGGACTACATCTTTTTACCTCCATTGAGAGTACTGTTAAAGATTTGACTCTGGCCAAAGTACAGTTTGAATTCATCTTTCTATCTTCATTGAAAGTATATGAATTTGACTCAGGTCTAACTAATGGTTAGAATGTATTTTCCTATCCTCATTGGGAGTTTATAAATTTGACTCACTTCTAACCTACGATTAGAATACATTTTCCTATCTTCATTGAGGGTATTTAAATTTGACTCAGGTCTAACTTACAGTTAGAATACATTTCCATGTCATCATTGACAGTACATGAATTTAACTCAATTCTAACCTACGGTTAGAATACATCTTTCTATCTCAGTTGAGAGTATTTAAATTTGACTGAGGTCTATCCTATGATTAAAATACATATTCATATTTCCATATAGGGTATATGTATTTGACACAGGCCTAACTTACGGTTAGAATATACCTTCTTATCTTCATTGAGAATATATAAATTTGACTCAGTTCTAACCTACAGTTAGACTACATCTTCCTATTTTCATTGAGAGTCTATGATTTTGACTTAATTCTAACCTACGATTAGAATACATCATCCTATCTCCATTGAGAGTATATAAAACTGACTCCGGTCTAATCTATGGTTTGAATATACTTTACTAATCTTAGAATAACATGTGATATACATGCAAGGTGAAAGTGTTTTCAGAAACTGCGTAAATAAAACACACAAGCACTTGAAAGACTTTGTTTCTTGCAGATGAAGACGCAAAAGTGCGCTGTGTCTGGAATCTCAAGATCACGTTGAATAGAAGTCTGTTGCTGTTGGAAGCTTGGAAACTGCAAAAAAAAAAAAGCCTAGGTGTGCATCTTTTAGGGATGAAATCCAATTGGCACAGGGTATAATCTGACTCATTCCCAAGAATCGGTTTTGAGATAATCTTGCCTCTTTTCAAAACTCGGTTCTTTCAAGTACCGAGCTTGGTTGCTGTCATGGTAACTTAGGGAAACAAAAATTTACATATATGCCTAAGTTTTCACAGACCCTGCAGGACTATGTACGGCTTTTTCGCTGCAAAATGTCCTCCAGAACTTCACAGACACATTCAGTTTGAATACATCTTATAAAGATTTCTTCGATTTCCCTTCATTTTCATGAGCATCCCTCAATCGTACATGGTTTTATTAACATTTGTATTTATGAGTAGAGATACCTTAACGTGGTGAAAGTGTTTGAGTATCGTCATGATCAGCAAAGCCGTACTAGTCAAGGTTACCCATACTAGGTTGGTTTGCTGGAGTGATCAGACAAAAATCCCAAACCATCACCAATCCGCAGTAACCATTGTGGTGACGAAAATGGCCAAACCCTGGTCATAAAAGGACATGTCTGAGTCCTTTGTCCTGTAGTGGACTGGAAATGGCTGCATTTGTTGTTGTATTTGCAGAAAAAGAATGTTAATTATCTAGGTTATTTATAGTCTATACTTCATAAAAGATGCTTACATTTTAAACATTAAAACTAATCTCTAAATAAAGAATATGTCCCACTGTCCGTACCGAACCGGATTTAAGAAGCAATGCCTTTAAATACCACCTGGTCTGAAGTTTCCAATATTTTCCGCTAGGATGTCGATCAGAAATGCTGCCAGATGTACCAGGTCGAACTTACTAATTAAAGATTTACCCACCAAAAAACGTGCCATGTTTATTTCTGACCTGAAAGTTATATATGTCTGACCTATATGCTACCGTCAGCGGGCCATCAAATCTACCAAATCTGTACACTCGCTCATGAACGGGTTTGAGCCCCGACTTGATTTGCATCCAATCAGATACCGGACGGTACGTGCACCTCTTCCCTGCCACCCCCCCCCCCCCCCCCCCCCACACACACACACCGGGATAAAAACGTGATGCCACACGCCAGACGTGCCAACTTCGCGAGTCCTATGGTTTGACGCATTTGTTGCCAACTACCATTAAATCCTCTTACGGGAGACAACGGGAGCAAAATACGTGAAGGTGTGATCCCAGCAGTACTTAAGCCCTACATAAACTACTTACAACTCAAAGAGCTATGGAAATATGGAAAGAATAATGATGGGAATAACAATAAGAGACAGAAAAAGAGCAACATGGATACGAGAGCAAAGTAAAGTAGACGATATTCTCTCTAGCGGACACAAGACAGGGGTGGGGTCGCGGGGGTCACGACCCTACTTTTTTTAAGAAATAAAGGTTTGACTGTTAAACTTGGGGTTTTCAAGAATAAAAGTTTGACTGTTAAACTTAGGATTGTAAAAAAAAAATGTTAAACTTTGTTTTCAAAAAATAAGTTTGATGTTAAACTTGGGATTAGAGAAAAAAATAAACTTGGGGTTTTCAAGAAAAGAAAAGTTTAACTGCTAAACTTGGGTTTAAAAAAGAAAAAAAAAAGAGTTTGTTAAACTTGGGGTTTTTTATAAAATAGTTTGACTGTTACACTTTGGATTTTCAAGAAAAAAGAAGTTTGACCGTTAAACTCGGCATATTGGGAAAAATATTTATTTAGTCAGTTATCTTTATTTTCATGTTTCATGCTTTATTATGTTATTTTACTTTTTACAAGTTTTCCCACGATGATCGTTTTGCTCAAAAGTAAAACTCTATGATTCGACATTTAACCGTAAATCTATAATAATAATAATAATAATAATAATAATAATAATAATAATAATAATAATAATAATAATAATAAAAATAATTATTAATAGTAGGTTGGCCAGGGCACCAGCCACCCATTAAGATACTACCGCTAGAGAGTATGGGATCTTTTGACTGGCCAGACAGTACTACACTGGATTCTTCTCTCTAGTTACGGTTCATTTTCCCTTTGCCTACACATACACCGAATAGTCTGGCTTATTCTTTACATATTCTCCTTTGTCCTCAACACTGAAATTACCAAACAATTCTTCTTCTCTCAAGGGGTTAACTACTGCACTATAATTGTTCAGTGCCCAATTTTCTCTTAGTAAGAGTAGAGACTCTTTAGCTGTGATAAGCAGCTCTTCTCGGAGGATACTCCAAAATCAAACCATTGTTCTCTAGTCTTGGGTAGTGCCATAGCTTTCCACTGTCTGAGGTTAGAGTTCTCTTGCTTGAGGGTACACTTGAGCACTCTATTCTATCTTATTTCTCTTCCTCTTCTTTTGCTAAAGTTTTTATAGCCTATATAGGAAATATTTATTTCAATGCTGTTACTGTTCTTAGAATATTTTATTTGTCCTTGTTTCCTTTCCTCACTGGGCTATTTTCCCTGTTGAAACCCCTGGGCTTAT
>NC_090735.1:71733468-71735968 GCF_036898095.1 Palaemon carinicauda | reverse complement strand
ATTCTGTCTTATTTCTCTTCCTCTTGTTTTGTTAAAGTTTTCATAGTTTATATAGGAAATATTCATTTTAATGTTACTGTTTTTGAAATATTTTATTTTTCCTAGTTTCCTTTCCTCACTGGGCTATTTTCTCTTTTGGAGCCTCTGGGCTTATAGCATCCTGCTTTTCCAACTAAGGTTGTAGTTTAGCAATTGATAATAATAATAATAATAATAATAGTAATAAAATGAAAAGGCAACCCTTATGGCCGATGTGTTTGACAGTAAGCAAAGTAATGAGAATCTTCATCTTCCTCATTCCTGTTTTCCCAAGGCTAAACTAACTCATTTAGCTTTTTGATCTCGTAAAATTGAAACTCTCTTGATGGACCTTGATTCTTATGGAGGTGTAGACCCAACTGGTATTTTTCCTTTGTTTTATATATATATATATATATATATATATATATATATATATATATATATATATATATATATATATATATATATATATATATAAAGAGTGCAGATGTCTTAGCTCCAAAGTTATCTGTTATGTTGCAAAGGTTAGCAAGAAGGGGAACTTTCAGCCATTTCTGGAGAATCGGTAATGTTACTCCATTATGTAAATGTGTTTGTGATAGTTAAGTCCAACTGATTACCGCTTAATTTCCATAACTTCCATATTATCTAAAATTTTAGGATGTCTTTAGGCAAAACATATAAATAGGTTTGCATAAGGCAATCATCTGTTTCCTAGTTTGCAATTTGGCTTTTGTAAAGTCCTTGGAGCATGGGATGCCCTTCTTACAATCTCCAATGCTGTACAGAAATCCCTTGATTGTGGTGAGGAAGTTCATATGATTGGCCTTGATTTTAGTGCTGTTTTTGACCGTATTAATCATGAGGCCTTTGTTTTCAAACTCAAACAGTTGTGAGTGGGTGGGTTTTGTTTTAGCATTATTATTAAATTTCTAAGTAATAGATCGCAAAGAGTTGTTGTTGATGGGCACTATAGTGAGTTTAGAAATGTGATATCTGGTGTTCCTCAGGGTAATGTTCTTGGCCCATTACTTTTCATATTATATACACATGACATGGGATTTAGCCTGGAAAACAAGTACGCTGCATATGCAGGTGATGCTACTCTCTTTGCATCAATTCCATCTCCTGAATGTAGATCTAGGGTTGCTGAATCCCTTAATAGAGATATGGCTAAAATTAGTGCATTGTGCAAATTATGGGACATGAAGTTGAATCCTAACAAAACTCAAAGTATGATTGTAAGTAGGTCGAGGACAGTTGCTCCTCAACATCCGGATCTCAGCATTGATAATGTTTCTTTAACTCTGCATGACAATCTTAAAATTTCAGGTGAGATTCTTGACAAAAATTTATTTTTGAGAAACACATTATGTCTGCGTTCTTATATTGCAAACAAATTGGTTATTGAGAAACTCTTTCAAGATTTGCGGTGACCAATCTATTCTGATGAAGTTTTAGTTCTTTCATTCTACCTTGTTTCAAGTATTGTCCTCCTGTCTGCTCATCAGCTGCTGATGCCCATCTTAATTTGTTAGACAGGAACTTACGGTCTGTTAAATTTCTTATTCCTGATCTATATATTATTCTCTGGCACCGTCGTTCAATTAATTCGTTATGCATGTTGCATAAGATTTTCATAAGATTTTTCATAATTCAGACTATCCTTTCCATTCAGATCTTCCCGGACAGTACCACCCTGTTCGTAATACTAGGTATGCCGTTAATTATAATAGTCAGGCCTTCTCCATTACGAGGCTCAATGCTACACTGTATTCTAGAAGTTTTATTCCAGCTATTACCAAGTTGTGGAATTATCTTCCTAATCGGGTAGTTAAATCAGTACAACTTCCAGAGTTCAAACTTGTAGCAAATGTTTTTATGTTAGATAGGCTGACATAAGTCTCATTTTATAGTTAATATATGAAAGATCTATTTTAATGTTGTTACTGTTCGTAAAATATCTCATCTTTATTCTTTATTACTTTTCATATAATTTATTCATTTCCTTATTTCTTTTCCTCCCTGGGCTATTTTCCCTGTTGGAGCCCTTGGGCTTATAGCATCCTGCTTTTCTTTCTAGGGTTGTAGCTTAGATAATAATAATAATAATAATAAT
This sequence comes from Palaemon carinicauda, assembly GCF_036898095.1. Classification (NCBI taxonomy): domain Eukaryota; kingdom Metazoa; phylum Arthropoda; class Malacostraca; order Decapoda; family Palaemonidae; genus Palaemon; species Palaemon carinicauda. The sequence continues at coordinate 71,733,828 of NC_090735.1, read as the reverse complement.
AATAATAATAATAATAATAATAATAATAATAATAATAATAATCCCGAGCTTGTCTTTTTAATTTTGGTCTCGTCCTTGGGAAACATAAGTACGTATATTCATTAACTATCTCTAGAAATTCTTCCTTAACCCTTATTTGTTGCCTCTGCATCCTCATTGAAAAAATATCCTGGATTTACTTATATTCATTTCAAGTTCTACATTTCTTCATTCTCTATTCAAATCTTTTATCATCTTTTGCGATTCCTCCCATGATTTACTAAATAGAACTATGTCATCTGGAAATCTTAAGTTGTTAAGGTATTCCCTATTAATGTTAATACCCACATTGTCACAATTTAACTTCTTCTAGTCATGCTG
>NC_090735.1:71668468-71728468 GCF_036898095.1 Palaemon carinicauda | reverse complement strand
AGAACTAGCAGACTGTCTCTCTCCCGTCTTTGCGAATTGGTACGGCCTTGACACTGTCGCGTCATCCTGACTTAATTCGAAATTCTAACGAACAGTGTCTCTTTCACCTCTTCAAGAATTGACAGGACTTAACAAGTCAACTTGAAATGAAATAAAATTTTTGAAAATGGATTAAGATAAGATGACAGTGGTCCCCGAGAGACAGCGGAATGGTAGAGTGAAGCAGGACGTTGGGAGAGGGGCTATAGCTGAATTTTATATAGAGTTCGCACCATGTCTCTTTCCATTTTACGTAATGATATAGACCAAAAAGATGGTTTTTAAAATAAAATAGGTTAAGAAGAAATTGACCCTCACCCTAGAAGACGTCTGTGGTGTAGGGTCAGGAGGACGTTTTAGGGGATGAAGTTCGACTAAGCTGACTTCTATGTAGTGTTGGGCGCCGGCAACAGGTGTCAGCACCAGCGCTACTGCTGCTGCCACAGTCAACAAAAACAACCTGTTCTTACGCTGCCATCCACTTTGTGTAAGTTGATCAAATTTCTAATTACCACATTAATTACAAGCCGGGTGTTAAAATCCCAGGTCAAGGAACAGGGTTGTCCATCTCCCGAGGTTATGCCGGGCATGTCCCGCTCAAGGGTACGAGGCGTTACTGTGTGTCAGTGAAAGTTTATAAGTTGTAGGTTGATATGTTTCTTATTTCATATTCTTCACCAGGACCCTTATTACTAATGGCTGTAATACCGATCATTTTCAAAAGATTACGCGAAATTTGGATCCGGTGACCTTTAAGGTCGGAAGGTCAAATCTCAGGAGTGTCAGTGTCGTTACGTTCGGTCGGGATTAACCTTAGGCCTGGGTAGCTTAGAAATAGGCTGGATTAGCCAGGCTAATCTCTCTGATCATATGCTAATCTTTTGTTTTTATATTTGATGTACTAGTTAGGCCTAATACTGATAAGCTTAGGGAATTATAGGCTATCCTTAATGAAGGTCACCTTTAGTATTGTAATCGTTACCTCCTGCCTGCAGTTGTTTTATAATGATATTGTACTTTCACATCTGAATTCAAAGCCTATTTGTACATTTTTGATATTTTCAGTGTTGCAGCCTATTATTTAGGCCAGTTAGTGTTCAGTGTTAGACAGTTAAGCTTAGAGAATTATAGGCAATACTAGATGAAGGTCACCTGTTCAGTTAGCTTAGGAAATTATAAGCTAACCTAAATAAAGGTCACCTGTATGGTTAGGATCATTACCTCTTGTCAGGCAGTTGTTTGATTACTGTATTGTATTTTCACATCACAATTCAACCAAATGGCAAGAAACTTTAAAGTGTAATTCTTGACAGTATCAACTAGATTAGTTTATAGAAGTACCGATAACCCTTGTATTTCACCCTCTCTCCCCTCTTGGAATGGTATAGGATATTGTAGGAAATGTTATCTGTAATTTTGAAACTTGGCAAGTGAGGTGATGCAAAATTATAAAGGGTCGTAAATCTTTACAATAACTATTAAACATCAAAACCTTGCGTTATTCCTAACCTAACATCTAGATTACCTTGTCCTTTCATGTCAGGTATCACCACCCCCTTACTTAAACTGGCCTATGATTTTGTGCACGTACGAGTTGATAATAGTAGTGTCTGAACGGTGCGTGGCTAAAGTTTTGCTGAAAATATGATTGTTCTGTTTTCACAATTAGAACAGTGTCCTGTCTCAGTTGTTCTTTGTTCTCTTTGCCTATAACTTCAGCAGGATTAAGGTATCCATATTACTAGCATAAGAATGCTGAAAGTAGATTGGTACAGTACCATCACCAGCTTTTCGTATAAATAGTAGGTCGTTCATTGCACCGTACAAGCACATGCTGAGTTTATACAGTCTTTGCATATAGCTGTGCATTATTTTTCATTAAGACTTTGATTTATATTTAGTTGTAGATCCAAAAATGAGCTAGATATACAGTGTATAGTACTTCAGAGATTTTGAACTCTTGCTATTTGTACTCGTTCTTCAAAAGTTCTTGAATATCAATTTGAAATAAAGAAATTTGTTACCAATATATTATAATCATCATCATCCCCTACGCCTATTGACACAAAGTTGTCTCTATCTTGAGCTCTTAATTCAATACTTCTCCATAAAAGAGGACCAATATAGCTCATACACTTCACTGTTTAGAAATTTTGAATTAATTATTTGAAGTGGTTACAACTTAACAAAACTAATGAGTTTTTTCCATTAGTACTGTGGTGTACAGCAATTACACTGAGATACAATAGAAAGGTAATTCTTGAAACGTTACCTGATAGTTTTTGTAAAGGTACAGAGTACTGGTAACTTTAGAGGGTACCTGTTGGATAACGTTGAAATGTTTCGATACTTCTGCTCTGAGGAAATTGGGTTACCTTGTTAAAAGAGAAACGGGAAACATCAGTAATTTTATTAAAAGTTAAGAGTCGACTAGTTGAACTAAGTAGTGAATAGAGAACATTAGATACATAAACTTGTAGATTTATAAATTCAAAACCTGATAATGACTGCTTATGGAAATTAATGTGATTTAGGTCCACATATTTATTTATCCTACCTTTCTTCCACGGGTTAATGTATGATAGTTTAATCACTAGCAAAACTGGGATTTTCTACTGTACTGTATAACAAATGGATGAGTGCTGGCTAGTGTGGGATTTTTCTCTATATGTTAAATGGGGGCTAGAGCATGATAACTTATGTATCAGTTTATTAAAATGTGAAGGTTAATTCTCACTCTAACTCAATTTTGATTTTTGTGAGATTGATGGTGAGTTATTGCACATGCGCTGCTTGCGTTCGCTTTTGCTAGCTGTTCTGTATTTTTGTATGATGTAATCATTAACGGTTTTTATTTAACAATAATGAGCTTCTAAATATTTATGCACAAGTTCCCAGGTGTTGTTCTATAGCAACCGTTTTCTTTCCACCCTCCCCTTCAGTTTCAGCTTCACCACCATCACATGAAGATGTCTCCAAGAGGGAAGTACATTCCAATTCGAAAGTGTATTTTTTAAAAAAATCGTAGCAAAGACCATTAGAGGGACGTGAAAGGAATCATAGGTAATTATGATACTTTCATTTTCAGCCAATTAAATGAACCATATATTTTTCCAACTGATTATCTTATATTTATTTTGCATTTCTGACCATTATTGCTGCAAATCATTCATTTAGGCTATTTCCCATCCAAAAAACCCCAGTTTCCCACTGGGGTCCCCCATGATAAAACTCATAAACGGGTGGTTTGCCCCAACACCCATGGTTAGAAATACGTAAAACACAAAATATTGAGTAGAAAAATATATGATTCATGTAATTGGCTTGAAATTAAAGTGTCATGTGTTTACCCTGCTATGTATAGCCTCAGTAGTCAAGAGAACTGGGACTCATTTGATTTTAGTTATATTCTCGATCTCTTAAGGAAATAGATTTGGTTCCATCTTGTAGCATTGGTTCACCATTTTGTTGGATTGAAAGGGAAATATTGATGAGTGAGATTGGTTTTACTTTTCTGTATGAAGTATGGAATTTTTTAGAACATACATTGATAAGAGATACTGATAAAGTTAACATATATTTACTCTGGTAGTTTTGTAATCATGTAAATAGGGAAGGAATGCCATTATTGCCTGACAAGATGTGAATTATTAATGTAGGGTTGTGAGTCACACATACTGTACATTGCTTTGATTACATTGTACTTTTATGAAGGGCTGCCAGCATTGTGTAATATTCTTATAATTGCTATAAATGTATAATTGTTCCGTGACTGGAATACAAACCACGCTATTTAATAGGGGTTTGTTCCTTAACTGAATACAAACCACACTATTTACATGGGGTAATTACTTCGGCGTAGGAGCCGATGACGAGCCATAAAGTTTTAACGAGGGTTTCCTACCCCACCGCTAGTTAGCAGGGGGGGGGGGGTAGCTCTCCACCCTCACACACACCGGTGATTCGGCCACTTTACTTTTGGCTCGGAGAGACGACAGACCTGTCAGCGCTCTCCTCTCTTTGACTGCCATAATTTTTTGGTTGCTTTTTCTTAGTGTTTGTGTGTGAAGTTGGCCTCTATTATCATCATGCGCACTTGCCCTGGTCTTTCCGGCCGCTCTTGTGGAACCTTTATGTTGGCCATGGAGACGGATCCTCACTTCTTATGCCCGCAGTGTAGGGGCCAACGGTGTGATAGTGCTAATTTGTGTATTGAGTTTAGGGAGTGGTCTACCTCCCAGTGGGAGAGGTTTGCCCGGCGACGTAAGAAGAAGGCTAAATGGGATCGTTCTCCTTCCGAAAGTTCTCGGGGGCGAGAAAATCCTAGGTATTCTTCTCCCGCCGCCCATTCCTCCTCCGAAGCTCCCGCTCGGGCGGCCTCTTCCGAGGGGCCGGCGAACAGTAGCGTAGACCGTAATACTGATATTGATATTGACCGATCCCGTGGTAAGGCAAAGGCCGCTGCCTACCATAGCGAGGCGGCTGTCCCTCCCCCCTCGGAGGAGGTAGTTATGTCTAACAAGGATCTTTTTCAGCTTTGGGCTTCCTTGGGGCTACAGGGTTCACCCTCCAAGGCAGCCTTGTTTGACATGGTCTAACGGGGTGCGGCCGCCGAATAATCGTCAACTACAGCGGAAATAGATCCTCTGTCTGTAGTTGACGTAGTTGTTTCGGAAACATCCCATGGATCTGTCCAAACACCTGTTGTGACTGAGGTAGCTGAAGGCTCTGTCTCTCCCTCCGAACACACTTCGAGGGAGGAGTGGAGTCCTACGGTCTCTCCTTCCACTGAGATTCCCTCTCGAGGGAGTTCTCTGGCAGAGACGCCTCTTCGGAGGCCCGTCGATGGTCAGCTTGCTGATCCCACGGCCCCTCGTGGGCGTATAAGGTGGAAGGCTCACCCTCCCCTTCGCCGTAGAGGTCTTCCTTCTCCCTTCAAAGGGGTTAGGAGGCGCCTCTTTGGCTCGTCGTCCCCACAATCCTCTGCGGAGGAGACGACTCGCCGCTCTCCCGTCCTGCCAGCTACCACCCTAGACCCCTCTGGGGATCGTTCGCGTTCCCCTTTGGAGGATGGTCGTCCTTCGGGACAAGGGTCGCCTCAACCATCTACTTCGAAGGCTGATGCGCTTTACGCGCCCCCTGAGTCTGCCATTGCGCAGTCTCCTGGCCCTTCGGGGTCTCATGGACTTGAACGCAAAACTGCGCCTCTCGTCTCTAAGCGTAAGGCTCTGCCTGCGCCCGTTGCTGTTGTTCCTGTTGTTGCTGACAAAGCGCTTCGGCGCTCACCTGTAGGCGTTCGCGCCTCTGATCCTGTTACGCGCCAGGGTTCCTCTGCGCGCCCACGCCCATCGTCAACTGTTCCTGATGCAGCGCGCAAGCGTTCAAAGGCGCCTGTGCGCCCACCTTTACCAGCACTTCCACGCGCCCCAGTTCCTGTTACATCGTGCGCGATTCCAAAGGTGCCTGAGTTGGCGCACAGACGCCCACAGGTTCCTACGGACTCGCTGCGCCCTTTGGGGGAAAAATGAGGCGCGCGTTCACCCCCTGTTCCTGTATCATCACCGCGCGCGGTCCAACAAGTTCCGGAGTTGGCGCCCAGGCGCCCACAGGTTCTCGTGGACTCGTCGCGCCCTATGGGGGAAAGAGCGACGTGCGATCGCCCCCGGTTCCTGTCACTCTTCGCGCGGTCCAAAAGGTTCCAGAGTCGGCGCACAGGCGCCCACAGGTTCCTTCGGACTCGTCGCTCCCGACGGGGGAAGATCGCGTCGCGCGATTCCATCCGCAATGCGCTCTCCATCGCGCGCTGTTAAAGAGGCTTGCGATGCGCTTTCACGTGCGGATATTGTTCCAGCTTCCGCGTGTTCTCCAACGCGATCGCGTGGCGCGCTGACTCAACATGTAGCCCCGGGGTTGGCTAAGTTAGCGCACAGGCGCTCACAGCCTCCTCTGGAATCGCGCTAGTCTGCTGCCGACAATATCGCGCGCGACGCCCGGCTACGCGCCCTGTGCCTGTGTTCAAGGCGCCTGTGAGCGTTCCTCATGCCGTTCGCAACCCGCGACCTCCGAAACAGCCTGTTCCAGATGCGCGCTATGCTCTCCAACAATCGCCAGGGCAGTTAACAGACTCACAAGCGAATAGGGCGATCCCTCCCGACCGTCGCCCGCATGTCTCTCGGGATTCTGCTATAATTTCATCGCCTTCGCGGCGAGTTCTCCTAGACACGCGCACAGGCGCCCCTGTCATATCGTGCCCTACCAGCTCCCACCTGGTTTCTGCGCACCCGCACGTTCGGGCGGTTTCTGATCGTCGTACACCGACTCCTTTACCATCACGCTCTCGCGACCTTATCCCGGCCCGCTCTCCCAGACATGTCCGCGCCATTGATTCATCTGCACGCCATCGCTTTGCGGCCGCCCCCACCCACGCGATTTTCCAGCATCTCCCGCGCGCGTGCGCGATTGGGTTCGCGCTCGCGATATTCCAGCCTTGCGTTACTCTAACGCGCGCGACCCTGTGCAGGGCCCGATTCACGAGCCTCAACGCAACCGCCGCCAGGCGGATTCTTCCTTGTCTCGCTCCCCCCTCTGTAAGCGCAGACCAGGCTCCCCAGATAGATCTAGGGATTCTTCTTTTGCAGCCCAGAAGGCGAACCCTCGTTTGTGTACTCCTCCTAGGGTTCCATCGGTCCCCTTCCCTCCAGAGGGAGTGTCTGCCAGCGCCGCTGTCAGTCTACAGCCGTGGTTTGATACCCTTCTCAGAGCTCTTGTACGGGCTATGAAGCCTTCCGCCTCTGACTCGGGTCGCGATCCAGTAGCAGTTTCCTCCCCCCTGAAGAGGAAGAGAGGAGTTTCTCACGTGGATCCTCCTCCGAGACCTAGGCTATCTTCTCGCAGATCCTTAGGCAGGGTTCCTACTCCTCCTCAGACCTTCTCGCCTTCCCCTGCGGAGGAGGAATACCCCTCCTCAGGGGAGTCGGTCGGAGAGGATGTCCTCCCCATTGCACCAATGGAGGAAGTTCGTCCTCCTCCCGAGAGGTCCCCTCGTCTTGAGGTGGAGAAGGACTTACCTCCTTCGCTTTTGGAGTCCAGTATCCCTCCCAGGAGGGAATCTAAGGACTCTAAGACTATTCCTAAATTTTCGGCCAGGAGCAGCCTAGGCCAGTCGAGGATATTCACGCGTCCCCCCAGGAAGAGCCCTTGGGGTCAGGAGACTTCGCTGCGAGTCCATCAGGAGGCGAGCGCCAGGAATCGGAACATGCATTCTGGTAAGTTCTGTCTCTCATGAGGAGTCTTAACGGGATCCCAGATCCTGAGGTCCCTCCTCGTGATGGGCAGGACACAGTCCTGGATGGTATCTTTGGCTCTCATAGGCCCTCCAGGCCCAGTGCAGCTTTGCCCTGGTCTCGGGGGATGAAGAGTGCCAGAGAGAAGATCGAAGGACAACTTGCGGAGCTTGCCTCCTCAAGCAGGTCGAGTGCCGGGTATAAGCTCCTCCCTCCTCCTCGAGTCCGTCAGAGGAGATATTTTGAGATCCTTGAGGAGCCTTCTTTAAGTCTTCCCCTGCACCATTCCGTGGAAGCCCTCACTGGGGGAGTCTCTCTTGAGAGACTCTCCAACCGGCATGTGTCCTTCATGGCTAGTCTTCTGGCTGGGTTCTCTGGGCATTCTGGTGCGGTCCGAGGATCTGTCCAAGGAAAGCACCAGGAAAGTTCTGGAGACCTTCCTCCTCTCGGGCACTTGGATCATCGAGTTCCTGTCCCACAAGGTTACCAGCTTGTGAGCCAACACGATCCTCAAGCGTCGGGACGCAGTGGCGGAGAGGTTTCATCAGAAGGTTCCCAGCGCCGAGGCTAGTAGGCTCAGACACTCTTCTGTCCTCAGCAAGAGTCTGTTCGAGCCTAAGGACGTGGAGCGGACTGCCGAGAGGTGGAGGCAGTCCAATCAGGACTCCCTCATCCATAGAACCCTGACATCAAGGCCTTACAAGCCTCCGGCAGTACAGCAGCCCCGCCCTGCCAAGGACACGAAGAAGACAGCCGTTACAGCGAAGCCCAAGGTGTCTAAGCCCTTTCCTGCCAAGGGCAGAAGGGGCAAGAAGTCCTCCAGGGGGAACAAGAACCCTAGAGGTAGGGGGTATCCTTTAGAATTTGTTTACCGCCAGTTGTTCCGTAACCGAAATACAAACCACGCTATTTACATGGGGTATTACATTCGGCGTAGCTGAAATGACGAGCCATTAGATTTCTAACGAGGTTTAACTACCCTCTCGCTAGTTAGCGAGGGGGTAGGGGAGGGGTAGCTAGCTACCCCTCCCCCCTCACACACCGGTGAACTGATTCACTTCACTTTTGGCTCGGGTGATGATCAGACCTGTCTGTCTCACCCTCGCATTTTTGACAGCCTTAATTTGTTTGCTTTTTCTTACAACTTGTGTGCTTGGAAGTTGGCCTCATCATGCGGAAGTGCCCTGGACTTCCCGACCGCCCTTGTGGAACGTTCATATCGGCGGTCGAGACCGACCCTCACTCCTTATGTCCTTACTGCCGAGGTCAACGGTGTGATAGGAATAAAACTTGTAGTAGTGAGTGCAGGGAGTGGTCTACCTCCCAGTGGGAGAGGTTTTCCCGGCGACGTAAGAAGAAGTCTAAGTGTGACCTTTCTCCTTCAAGGGCTGCCTTGAAGAAGGAAGGTTCCAAAGACTCTTCTTCCGTTGCCCAAACCTCCTCCGAAGCTCCCACTCGATCGGTCTCTCGCGAGGGGCCGTCGAGTGGTAGCGTAGGCCTTTCTGTTGTTGACCAACCTCTGGGCTCGGGAGAGGGAGTTGCCTCCCATAGCGAGGCAGCTCCTCCTCCTCCACCTCCGGGGGAGGATTTTGATGTTGATGACTCTGTCTCTAACAATGATCTTTTGCAGCTTTGGGCTTCCTTGGGGCTTAAGGGCTCGCCCTCCAGGGAAGCCCTGTTTGACCTGATCCAGTTGGGTGCAGCTGTCAAACAGTCGCCGGTAATAGCAGAGGTTGATCCTCTGTATATTGCCGACGTTGTTGTGGCAGAGGTTTCCGACGGGTCGGGCCAAACCCCTGCTGTTGTTGCGGATGTTGCTGAAGGCTCAGTTCCCCCCTCCGAACATCCTTCGAGGGAGGAGCTGGGTCCAACGGTCTCTCCTGCGGGTGATTCTCCCCCCCGGGGGAGTTCACTGACGGAGACTCCTCTTCGGAGGACCGACGATGGTGTTGCTGCCCCTCGAGGTCGTCTTCGCCGTAAGGCTCTCCCTCCTCTTCGCCGTAGAGGCCTTCCTTCCCCTTAAAAGGGAGTTAGGAGGCGCCTCTTCGGTTCTTCGCCTTCGACGTCTCCCGCAGAGGAGCCTCCTCGACGTGAGCAGACCATTGCAGCCGCATCGCTAGACCTCTCAGCTGATCGTTCGCGATCTTCCACGCCTGCCAGACCTGCTAGCCTTCCTTCTCCGTTTGCAGACGCAGATGCGCTGTGGGCGCCTCGCACCCCGTTTTCCAACAGGCACCGGTCCCTTCGGGGCATAAGGGCTTATCTCCCACGGAGAGTAAGCCCCTTAAGCGCCAGGTGTTACCTGCGCGCAAGCGCTCTCCTGCTGTGGACCCTTCAGACTCTTCGCGCCCCACATCTTCTCGCCGTAGGTCTCCTGCTCGCCTGCGCGCCATCGCTCTCCTACGCGTCAGCGCTCTCCTACTTGTCAGGGATCTCCTGTGCGCCAGCTCTCCCCTGCTCGCCAGCGCACATCTGCGCGTCCTGGTCCTGATGCGAGCCAACGTTCGCCTGCGCGCCCACGATTTCCGGATCTGGGTGCAGGCAAGGAGTCCGTTCCTTTGCCCCCTCGCCATCGATCTCCTGTGCGCCCGCAGACCCCGCCCACGCGCCAGCCTTTGCCTGCGCGCCATCGCGCGCACTCCTGTGCGCTCATCTAGACCTGGTCGAGTCTCTGCGCGCCCACGAGAAATCTCCGGTGCAAGCCCGTGAGCATTCGCCTCTACGCTCCACTTCACTTTCTGGTCCTGCGGGCCAACCGATAGCTCCCGACCACGCCACTACGCGCCAGCGATCTTCCGCGCGCCTGCGCGCAAGCGCTCTCCAACGCGCCCGCGCGCCCTCACGTCGGATCGCCGAAGGTCTCCTACGCGCCCGCGCGCCCTCACGTCGGATCGCCGAAGGTCTCCTACGCGCCCACGCGCTGACTCGCCTGTGCGCAGTCGTTAGCCTTCTCGGCCTACACGCCATTGCTCGCCAACGCGCCATAGCTCCCCTGCACGCCGTCGTTCTCCCGGCCGCCAGCGCTCTCCCTTACAACCGCGCACACCCTCACCTGCGCGCCCACGCGCACCTTGACCTGCGCGCCCACGCTCTCACTCGCCCGCGCACACAAGCGCCCACGCGCACCCGCGCGCCAACGTTCGCCAGCGCGCGAACCTGCGATTTTACCATAGCGCCAGCGCGACCCTGACCGCGATTCCCGCCGGGTTTCGCAGCACGGGCAACCTTGCGAGTCCTCTGGAGTGGCGCGTTCTTCCAGATCATTGTCATGATCTCCACCCCATAAGCGCAGAGCAGCGCACTTGCAGGAGGAGGAAGAATCTTCAGAGAGGTCTAGGCAACACACTTCTTCTTATCAGGCAGGCCCTGTGGTGTCCACTCCTAAGGATCGCCCGATCTCCTTCCCTCCAGCGGGAGTCGCTGACACCGAGTCTGTCAGCCGTCAGCCTTGGTTCGGGTCTCTGATCAAAGCGGTCGTCCAGGCTGTTAAGCCGGCCCTCGCTGATCTAGGCCTCAAACCAACGGCAGCCTCGTCCCCGCTGAAGAGAAGGAGAGGAGTGGACTTCGTGGTGACTTCTCCTAGGGTTAAACTGGCTCCCAAGAAATCCGTCAGGAAGGCCCCTTCCCCCCTCAGACGTTTTCTCCTTCCCCTGTGGACGAAGCCTTTCCGTCCTCAGGAGAGTCCAGCGAATTGAGACATTCTCCCACGGCACCAATGGGAGGAACCCCACCACGAGTAGGAGAATCGTCTCGTGTGGGAACAGAGAGAGGCCCTCAGACTTCTTTACTGGAGTCCTGTATCTCTCTTAGGAGGGAGCCCAAGGACTCGAAGACCGTCCCTAAGTCTTCAGCCCGGATTCGACCAGAGCCAGCAGGACCCCAGGAGAACGTCCGCGTGTCCCCCCAGGTAGAGCAGCTGGGGACAGGAGACTTTGCTGCCAGTCCACAAGGAGGAGAGCTGCATGAGTCGGAGCATGCCATCTGGCAGGTCCTGAGTCTGATGAGGCAACTCAACAGGTTCGAGGACCTGGAGACCGCCCCTCGCGAGGGCAAGCATACGGTTCCGGACCAAGTCTACGGCACTCAAAAGCCTCCGAAGGCCAGTGCGGCTCTGCCCTGGTTTCAAGGGGTTAAGAGCGCCAGAGACAAGGTTGAGAGCCAGCTCTCCGAACTCGCCTCCTCCTGCCGTTCCCTTGCCGGCAACAAACTCCTCCCACCTCCTCTCGTACAGCAAAGGAGGTACTTCGAGATCATGGGGGAGTCTTGTTTAGCTCTTCCTCCACCATTCTATGGAAGAGCTCTCCAGGGGAATTTCTCTCGAGAAACTCTCCGCCCGGCAGGTGACATTCTTGGCTACAGAGATCTTGAGCCAGGAGAAAGTCGCAAAGTGTGCAATGCAGGCCACTTCGTGGCTGGATGTCTGGCTGGGATCTCTGGGCATCCTGTTGCGATCCGAGGACTTGTCCAAGGAGAGCACCAGGAAGGCCATGGAGACTTTTCTCCTCTCGGGCACGCGCACCATTGAGTTTCTAGCTCACCAAGTTTCGAACTTGTGGGCAAACTCGATCTTGAAGCGTCGTGATGTGGTGACCGAGAGGTTCCATGCGAAGGTCCCAGCCGTGGATGTCTGCAAGCTCAGACACTCTTCCATCCTTGGAAAGAGCCTGTTTGAGCCCAAGGATGTGGAACGGACAGCTGAGAGGTGGAGGAAGTCGAATCACGATTCTCTCCTCCAAAGGGCTCTTACATCCAGACCCTACAAGCCTCCAGCACCTGAACAACAACAGCCTCGTCAGTCTAGGACATCAAAACCGGCTCCGGCAGCAAAGGAAAAGGTGTCCAAACAGCAGCCCTTTCCCGTCAAGGACAGAAAGGGTGGGAAGTCCTCCAGGGGAGGCAAGAATCCTAGAGGGAGCGGCCGAGGCCGCAAACGGTAGAATTGGCAATCCTCCTGCGTGTCCACCAGTGGGGGGATGCCTGCAGAGTTGCGCGTTCAGGTGGCAGCAACTCGGGGCCGATTCCTGGACGATCTCTGTGATCAGCCAAGGATATCGCGTCCCGTTCATGACATCTCTTCCTCCCCTGACAGCGAATCCAGTGTCGTTGAGCTCCTATGCCTTGGGATCGGCAAAGGGGCTAGCCCTTCGGGCAGAAGTTGAGACCATGTTCAAGAAGGATGCTCTCCAAGAGGTCGACGATGGCTCCCTAGGCTTCTTCAGTCGACTCTTTCTTGTAAAGAAGGCATCTGGAGGCTGGAGACCCGTCATCGACCTCTCAGCCCTGAACAAGTTTGTCGAACAAACTCCGTTCAGCATGGAAACAGCAGAGACGGTCAGACTTGCAGTGAGACCGCAAGACTTCATGTGCACACTGGATCTAAAGGACGCGTACTTCCAGATTCCAATCCATCCGTCTTCCAGGAAGTACTTGAGATTCAGCTTAGACAACAAGATCTACCAGTTCAAGGTACTGTGTTTCGGTCTCTCCACAGCACCTCAGGTGTTCACCAGAGTGTTCACCCTGATATCTTCTTGGGCACACAGGATCGGCATCCGTCTCCTTCGCTATCTGGACGACTGGCTTATCCTGGCAGACTCGGAGTCGACCCTTCTTCGACACCGAGACAAGCTTCTGGGACTTTGCCAGGATCTAGGGATCATGGTAAATCTCGAGAAGTCTTCTCTGCTTCCATCTCAACGACTGGTATTTCTAGGCATGATATTGGACACCAATCTCCACAAAGCCTCTCCATCAGACGATAGGATAGCAAGGCTGAGGAGGGTTGCAGAACCTTTCCTCAGACGGGAAGAGCTTCCAGCCCAATCTTGGTTACGTCTTCTAGGTCACCTGTCCTCCCTGGCCCGTCTAGTTCCAAACGGCCGCCTCAGGATGAGATCCCTGCAATGGCGGCAAAAGTCCCGGTGGAGTCAAGGCCACGATTCCCCGGACTTTCTGGGCCCTATAGGGCCTGCGGAACGGACGGACCTGCAGTGGTGGTTGACCGACGGAAACCTTCGAAAGGGAGTGGATCTTCTCGTCCTCCCCCCCGGATTTGATGCTGTTCTCGGACGCGTCAAAAGAAGGGTGGGGGGCCCACGTTCTGAACCACAGGATCTCAGGCCGGTGGTCAGAATCAGAAAAGTACCTCTACATCAATCTGCTAGAGATGAAGGCCGTATATCTGGCCCTTCAGCAGTTTCAACAGACCCTGGCGGGCCACTCTGTGGTGGTGATGAGCAACAACACCACAGTAGTGGCTTATATCAACAAGCAGGGAGGTACCTTTTCACAACAGCTATCCCATCTTGCAGTAGAGATTCTGAGATGGGCCGAAGTCCACTCAATACCACTATCAGCTCGCTTCATTCCGGGCAAAAGGAATGTGCTCGCCGACAGTCTGAGCAGAGCTTCGCAGATAGTGAGTACCGAGTGGTCTTTGGATCCTCTAGTAGCCAACAAAGTCCTGACTTTGTGGGGTTCCCCGACAGTGGACTTGTTCGCGACAGCCTTGAATTTCAAGCTGCCGCTGTACTGCTCCCCAGTCCCGGACCCCAGGACACACTGGCAAGATGCCTTCCAACAACGGTGGGACAACGTTGACGTCTACGCCTTCCCACCGTTCTGTCTGATGAGAAGGGTGCTCAGCAAGACCAGACTATCGGTCAACCTGTCGATGACCTTGATAGCTCCGCTATGGCATCATGCAGAGTGGTTCCCGGACCTTCTGCAGCTCCTGACGGAATTCCCAAGAGAACTCCCCCCACGACATGAGCTACTCAAGCAACCACACTGCAACATCTTCCACAAAGCCGTAGCTTCGCTTTGGCTTCACGCCTGGAAACTATCCAGCACCTCCTCACGGAGAGAGGCTTTTCGCAACAAGTTGCGGAGAGGATGTCTCGACACCTGCGAAAGTCATCTGCAGGAGTCTACCAGGCGAAGTGGAGAGTCTTTTGTGGTTGGTGTCCTGGGAGGGGTATCTCTCCCCTCGATGCCACTATTCCAGCAATAGCAGAGTTTCTTGTGTATTTGCGGGAGGACTGCGCCTTTCGGTCTCGGCGGTGAAAGGCTATCGCTCAGCCTTAAGCCTGGCCTTCAGGCTGAAAGGAACGGACATTTCTTCCTCGCTGGAACTTTCCTTGCTCATACGAAGCTACGAACTTACCTGCCCTCAGTCGGAAGTGAGACTTCCTCCGTGGAACGTGGCTTGGGTTCTCAGGGCTCTTAAGAGACCTCCGTTCGAACCATTACGCCAGGCTTCTGATCGTCACCTGACTTGGAAGACGGTGTTCCTGCTTGCTCTGGCTTCTGCCAAGCGTGTCAGTGAACTTCATGGTCTCTCGTACGACGTCCCCCATTCAAGGGGATGGGGGGAGGTAACGTTCAGATTCGGCCCTGAGTTTGTTGCTAAGACTCAAAATCCTGGGGTTCCGGACCCACGGTTCGACTCCTTCAGGGTTTCGAGTCTTCATTCTGTAACAGATGACCCAGACCATCTCCTACTATGCCCAGTAAGGAGTCTGAGGCGTTATCTTAAAAGAACAGCTGCAGTCCATCCTCGCGTGCAAGCCCTGTTTGTGAGCACTGGAAGGACGAAGAGGAGGGTCACCAAGAATACTATCTCAGCTTGGATTCGAAGGGTCATCCATCATTCCCTGAATCCAGACCCTCCTCCGTCACGTCGCCCTAGAGCACACAATGTCAGAGGCATCACAACGTCCCTGGCATTCAAGAGAAACTTCTCTGTGACGCAGGTGATACAAGCTGGGGTCTGGAAGCGTCAAATGACCTTCACAGCCCACTACCTGCAGGACGTGACCCATAGGAGCCTCGATACGTTCTCTATCGGCCCTGTGGTGGCTGCACAACCGCTGGTCTAACCTCAGGCTCCTTAATGGACAGGTAGCAGAAGGTTGAGGGCATTGTTACCCGGTTTTAAACTGCATGAATGAAAAAGTATGTCTGGCCCTTACTCTTTTCTTCATCCTCCCCTCTCTTGGGAAAGCAGCATCCTGGGTTCTCTGCATAGCTGACCTCAAACCACTGCAGGTAAACCATGCTTCCTTGTGCTCCTAGTATTAGTATAATACTGTCGCGTCCCCCATACCCTGACGAGGTGGTATTGGGAACGTCCTAACCTAGATTTCCATCTAAAGGACTTTAGGTCAACTTCCTAGGACGAGTCACACTTCTTTCCTTCACACACAAGCTTATGTAGGCCGCACGTTCCTTGCAGAGCAAGGAATTTGCGAGGTGCAGGGACTCCTTTTCTCGAGTGCTGCTCACTCGGATTCTGAGTCCCCGGGCAAAGCCAAAGCCAGTAAGGCTGGGACTTTCCACCCTACCTAAGGGTTAAGTCACCCCATGTAAATAGCGTGGTTTGTATTTCGGTTACGGAACAAATGACAAATTCGGAGATAATTTGTATTTTTCCTAACCATACTAACCTTAGGTATTTCCACATATTTGCCCGCCAGCCCTGTCCCCCGTGAAGTCCTACCTCTAAGCGAAGTGAATCAGTTCACCGGTGTGTGAGGGGGGAGGGGTAGCTAGCTACCCCTCCCCTACCCCCTTCGCTAACTAGCGAGAGGGTAGTTAACCCTCGTTAAAAATCTAATGGCTCGTCATTTCAGCTACGCCGAAAGTAATACCCCATGTAAATAGCTAAGGTTTGTATGGTTAGGAAAAATACAAATTATCTCCGAATTTGTCATATTTTGAAAGAAGTGTTATTTAGCGTGTTAATGATGGTAAGTATATCTAATGGAATTATCTATCATTTTAGTGATATTAAGGATGTCTTTTCCTGAATTTATTCACCTCCAAATTGTGAAAGAAGTGTGATTTAGTGTTTTAGTGATGGTAAGGGATGTCTTTTCCTTGATTTTGTTTACCTCCAAATTGTGAAAGAAATGTTATCTAGCATTTTAGTGATGGTAAGTGATATTTTCTGGAATTTTTTTTATCTCTAAATTGTGAAAAAAATTCTATGTAGGATTTTAGTGATGGTAAGGGATGGCTTCTCGATTTTGTTTACCTCTAGATTGTGAGAGAAATGTTATTCATTGTGTTTAGTTTTATTAAAAGGGAGAGATTTACCATTCCTCTTATTCTAGCTTGACTCCTATAGAGCCTGCCTGGTCTAATTTTGGAATGAAAATTATTTACATCATTACTAAAAAGTGAAAAAAAAAAAAATATTTAGTAAATATAAAGGGTGAAGAGAATAGATTATGGTGTAAAAATCTATGTTAAATATAATTATATTGAAGATAAGTGATACCTTCTCCTGGATTTGTTCTTAATTTTTTTTTTTTTTTTTCAGATGTGATGTGGCAGTGCAGTGGACCAAACTCTCAAAGTCAAACAGTGTTTGGGTACCATGCTCAGTGGGGCTCACAGAACTTTGTTTGCCATTATGGTATCCTGAAAATTCTGCTTTGCTAAACTTTGAAAGTATCAATTAGTATCAAATCGTGTTCAGTGTTCGTATGTGTTCGTGCCATGTCCCGCAGATAATAGAAAAATGAATTTGTTATTTGGAGGTCACATTAATAAAATGTTATTTTAGAAGGGAAACTTGAAATTTTTTAAGAGTAAATATATATTATATATATACAGTTTATCAGATATAAAACTTGAAGTTTACAGTAAACTATATAAGTGTTGAGAGAAAAGTACACTATTTGAATTTTAATGCCTTTTACACTTGTTATATGAAAAATTTAATGCAAGGCAGTTTTCTATCTTGTTTTGCTCAAAAAATTTGACTTGAAAATACTTATGGAACTCTGTTGAATGTGAAAAGAAAAGAGAGACATTTGATATATGTGCTTCCAACCACAACACAAGTGCCTTATGAAAGAGTGTTATTAATGTACTGTATGTTGTTGAAGCCTAGAACCTTTTTATAGGACAGCATTTTGTTTTGGACTTAGAAATTATTCAAAGACAAATTGTATATATTTTGTGACAAAGGAAGTATGCTGTAGATATTTTTGTAGTCGGAAAATCTTGTGATAATTGTGCCGTATAGTACTTAAAAGGAATGTGTGATGTTCAAGACAAGATTATAGTTTGCCCCTTTAAGTAGACAAGAATATAATTTGTCATTCAAGACAAGATTATAATTTGTCGTTCAAGAAAGAGAATAGAGCTAGCTGCTTGCGATAGTTTAGAGTTATTTTTTTTTTGCTTTTGAAGAGCCATGCTTAGAAATGGCTTTGGGACCAAGTGATGCAATGAAAGGCATTTAAAAGAAGTACTTAAATTTTCATATTTGAATGTAACTTGTCTAGGGATAGCTCATAAAGTTTTTGTTGTTCAAGATGAGTCTCAAACGCATCCGCCGGCGCCTTTCGCAAACCTTCACCAGGTTTCACGACGGAAGCTTAAACGAGTTGGGCCGAACACCTGACCATAGATGAAAATGGTGGAATCAGGGAAAATGGTAAGTTGAAGTTATATGGAAGTAATTTTGCAGTCAAAAGTATAAAAAATTTCTTGAAATTGTTACTGGAAATATCTTTAAGGTCTTCAAAATTCCTGTGTAACATTATCCTGTTAATCTTAATGGCCTGGTTTCCAAAAATTCTCTCTCTCCTCTCTCTCTCTCTCTCTCTCTCTCTCTCTCTCTCTCTCTCTCTCTCTCTCTCCTCTCTCTCTCTCTCTCTCCTCTCCTCTCTCTCTCTCTCTCTCAACGTTGACTAGAGTATGACCTTACTGAGGTCATGGTAGTTGATATAATAGCTTGCGGGTAGACCCCGCCTACCCACGTGGTAGCCTAACTTTTCACTTTGATTTCGACCGTTGAAGAGTACTGATGTACTATATGGTGCCTCGTCTGACAATTTTGCTTGTTCCCTCAGTTGGAATATTGGATTTGCAGTCGTGTCCAAGGGATATTGTGATTGGAATTACAATATTCCCTGATAAATGTAGTTGGGCTACAGTTTCTGTGCAACCTGGTTGAGTTCCAGAGACAACTACTGTTCCTGTCCTTCCCCTCAAGTGGGTGGCCAACAACATTAGGCAAATAAAGGTTTACCTTGGATATTACTGGTGCTCCGTTGGCAGACCGCCGACAATTTTGAAACGAGATTTCATTCCTAGGGCCAGGAGAATGACTTTGTATATTAGGACTTAGTATCCTGCTTCTCGTAAGTCTCTGCTATGAATGTTGATCTCATGAGATTCAGGTAATCAAAGTTTGTGCACAGGCATAACAACTTCTATTTGTTTTCAATCTACGGGAATCTAGATAAAGATAATTAAACTTCGATTGTCCTTTCCTTACTGGCTGTTTTCCCTGTTGGAGCCCCTGGGCTTATAGCATCTTGCTTTTCCAACTAGGGTTGCAGCTTAGCAAATAATAATAATAATAATAATAATATCATTATAGCTAAGATACAAGATGCTGGTAGAAAGACCTCTTTTCTTTTAATCTCTTTCTCTTACTGATTGTTATGGCTCAAGAGCTTTGGACTTTCCTTCTGAATCAGGCTGTGAGCAAATCATAAGTTATGTTTCTCACAGGTCTGATAACTACTTGGATCTCGTATACACTGACGCCCCTGGTTATATAACTACGGCTTGGAAGCATCTAATCGCTGAGTTACTCTTAGTCGAGTAAGAGTTAGCATTGGAAGAACTTGAAAGAGGGGTCTCACCCCCTTATCTTGGTGCCCATGTGGGCATCCCATCCAAACAATAGACCAAATAGTATGTGTGTGTGAACAGGGGCCAATCTGTACAGATTTGGACCTCTACAAATGTAATCAGGCCGCCATGCAGTAGTAACAATGTTGTCACGATAAGATATGATGATGACGCTGACCACAATCGGTAATCATGCAAGCTGGAGTTTACTCTCTTAGTCAATACTGTAGTTACCTTTCAAGTCTAGAGATGAAGGGCTTACCCCTTCTTTCCCAGGTAACTTACCTCTTCCCGTTAGTTGTTCCTTCCCAATGCTTAGGCTTGTAGAAAAGGAAGATGTCACCAAAGCGCAGGATGACTAATCTGGCAAACCAAGGTGCCCTATATCAGATGGCAAGGAGAAACTTTGGACGACCTAGCATGTGGCTCCACTACAGGAGACTTCCAAAGAGTTCAGGAAGGAAATATCCTATTTTTTTTCCTCAGCATATTCTCAGTGCATACCTCATCCTCTGGGAAGCACCAAAGGCCTTTGTCTGAGAAGACTAACCAACAAAACAAAATGAAACCTATTTTAATAACACAGACATTAAACTTGTATGTTTTGCTGCATTACTAGATGTTGCCCCCATTTAGTCATCAAATAGTTTATTTTGTTCTTTCCTTGTTACTCCCTCCACAATAGGAACATAGCAGACTAAAAGCAGCTAAGCTTCTTACCCGTGTAGAGCTGGTCTTCTAGATTGCTCCCACTTAATTACCTGTACTGTACTTGAATGGGAACATGTGAATAAAGAGATTCAGATATCTGATCATTTGCTCAATGATGAAGATTTTGTTCAAGAGTAATAAATACAAAATAGCTACATAGTCGAATACAAATATGGTTCAACCCTAAAAAAATTGCCAGAAAAGATTTTTCAACTGTTTCTTGATTCAAGTGATTTGTAGAATATCATACTAAAAGTCTACCAAAATGCAGATGCAATATTACAAAGCTGTGAAATCCAAGATGGCTGCCAATGCATAAAAAAGTGTAATAAACTTCCTTGATATTCACTCTACAGTGATAGATAATCTCTATACACCTAGGTTTTTTGGTAAAAAAAATACAATGGAAAAAGTCAAATTTACTTTTAATCATTGTATAATGAAATACAAGATGGTCCAATGATGGCCACTGATATGCAAATATAACCTAAATTAACCATATGTCAAATATCAATATATACAAAACATACAGTACAATTACGTAACAGTATATCGCCTATGAAACTAGTGTGTTTGGTTGCTACCAGAGTCTTAAAATCTAAACTTGATATGATAATCTTACTAACTCTTAAGGATACATATTTCATTAGCAGTGTTGATATAAAGATACTCAATTGATACTCCTCATCTTCCTCTTTACTGAATTTGACGTGATTGTATGGATTATCACATTTTTCTAAATGGCGTTTTCCACAGGCAGGTGTACATGGTAATCCATACACCCTACAACTACACCACGATGATCAGCAGACAGATTTGCAGTTAAAATTTATTATCTTTAACAGATTGTCTAGAGCTGCATTCCTATCTGACATTAACTTAGTGTCCTCTATCATCTAACCCAAGTTCTACACATCTATGTCACTCTTTCCCAATACACACCATTATCTGTTAATAAACTCTGAGAGAATGAAATTTGGTGGAAGTCTCTGTTGGAGGTAGATGATTCAGTGCTACAAAAGATTTTGAAGACAATTTGCTTGGACAGGGCTGTGGCGCAAAAATGTCAGTGACTCTGCACCCTTCCCACCAAAGAGCGCAGCCATTACCTTGGCTCCAGTATGTTCAGTTCCTTTTTATTCTTCGTTTGGAGAGAGGAATTGATCATCGCAAGATTGCAACACAGAATTCCCTTTGACTAACTTTTGAAATGACGCCCATTTTCCTACACCAAAGATGCACGATGTACTATCACATCCAGTAAAAGCGTGGATGGAAAGCAGTTGAGAGCAGAGTTTATTTCCTAGGACAGACTTAAGACTGTTAATGTGATACACTGTTGTGGCAGTTAGTTTATCTAGCCTGAAATAAAGGTCCTTGCTATCTGTCAGTGCATAATGAAGGAGTAGAACTAAGAGGTCTGTGTCTTCTCCAATCAAGGTAGTGGTATGTAATTGTGATGCTTCAACTACAGCACTAGTAATATCTATGTTAGCATCACCAGGTGAGTTGATGACAACACATCCTCTTTTTCTAAGTTTACCACTGATCAGATCAATTTAGGTTTACTTGTTGATATCCCTCAACAAAAATTCTTTCTCTCCTGTCAGTGAACTAAGTCTCGGCTGTAACACTAACAACAGGGTGAACTTTCTTCCCTAAACACCTTTGGTGAGTGTTCTCCTTGATTGATGGACCTCCATTATAGCCATTAAAAACTACTGTTGCCACCCCATATTTTCAAATGATGAAAACTTCATATGACTAAGCTATTTTGCCGTAGCTATCTCCCTTCTTCCAGGGTACTCAGTGTGATAAGAACCCTCCATCAAGGACATAGTGCTATGTCTGAGGAGTGGATTGACGTGGATCTATACCTTCTTCTTTCCAATGATCTGAAATAGCGTGAGCGAGCTGTGGTTTATCTGGCTTACGAAATATGTTTCTAATCTCAAAAGAGCTGAAGGGAATGGGCTAAGCTAGCTCATATCCTAAAGCATCTTCCAGTGACAGCTCACCTGTTTTTGTCAGTACCAATAATCTCTGAAATAATAGGGCTGGGTCAATACTTTGATCTGGTGCAACCTTGATTGCAGAAACATCCCCAAGCGTTATGGCTTTATCTTTTCTCTTGAAAGAGTATCTGAAGGCAAACTGCCCTATCATATTTTTAACTATTTTCTTTCCAATGGTCTTGTATTCAAGAACACTTATGTTGAGATTTGCCACTACACTACTGACTACTTTCCGCAGTGAGGAGTCTTCTGAAAAGGGTGAACAAGATAGTAATTTGGTCTTGAGCTTTTATAGGTCTTAAGCATCCCTTCTCATCCTTACTTTGGTCAAATCCTTATGTTGATCACTGGTAGTGTAGGAAAGGTCATTCGATTCCCTCATTGCCTTGTTATAGTCGGCAAGCTGACAGTGTCCAGAATTACCTCTGCTCTTCTGTCATACCACTTCCCCGAGTCAGTCCACCTGAGGTTTTTAGTGACCTCATTAAAGTTTGTTCAATAGCAAGATCAGAACTAAGGCCTGCCCAGTACCGATCACTATGACGGATCCCATGAAGACCAGTGGAAAATTTTTGAAACACGTCTTGATGAGTTAGCTCTAGTTGCTCCATCTCTTGAACATAGAAATGTGCACTTGAGATAAATGTAATGGCCAGCTGATGCAAATATTGGGAGAGAATCAAAATTAGCACTTAAACTAATAACCAAGATCCAGTATGATCTGGCATGATCAATCTTCTTGCAACTCACAACATCTGATAATTAAGCCACAGATGACTTATCTTTGACCTATCACTAAGTTCTGACTTCCATTTTCCCAATTACAGATTGGTTTTAATCGCTGAATCTTATGTCACAACACTCTCCATGGATGATTGATCTGACAACAATAATGAGTATGCATCCTCACACTTAACAACCAAAGATACGACTTCTGGTCTGTCACTAACTAGATCTGAAACAGTTATGGGGTTCAGTAATTTGTCTACAGGCAGGTGACCACGAATAGCTCTTTTCTGGGGCGGCCTGTGACGGCCGGTGAAAAGGGTCCTTCTTACACTTTTCTAATATATAAATAATGATAATAAAATTGGTTATAAAACGTAAGTGATATAACCTAGATGACAGAGTACCAGATGGGCAATATTAACTTGAAAATTTACCGAAGCGAACAAAACCCAAAATGGCTGCCAATAGCGAGGCAGGCCAATCACTTCTAAAACTAAAATCCACAATACTGGAAACAGAACAAATGCCCGGTACTGCAATAAACTGTCAAAACAAACTATGGTACTTAACATTGGTAAAGGTGAAGTAGCAACGTCAGTCATGTTGAATTAACGACAAACACTTGTGAAAAAACACTGATCAAAACACTACCGACTTAGCTAGCAAGTCCAAAACAGAAGGATGTCCTAGAGAGCGCGCGTGGTAGGTGTCGGGGGGGTAGTCCAACTGTGTTCTCTAGGGCCTGTCACGGCCCTCCCCATTGATGAAGGGATTATCTAAATGGAAGACAGCCTGTGAATAGTGGTTTTTCACACGCCCTTGTTAAATACACGACACCTACAAGGTGTTCGCGCGAGGGTTGTAACCTCTGCATTCCATGCTTTTATCTTTCTCTAGTATATTTGGAAGATTTATATTAGAAAAGTGTAAGAAGGACCCTTTTCACTGGGTGTCACAGGCCTCTTCCCAGAAATAGATTTTTCCTTCGTCAAAATCCCTTTGTGCAGATTTCCCTGTCATCATTTGATCCAAGTTTTCACCATATATCACCTGTGGAATGTATTTCAGGCCTGTACCATTCATGATAGATCCAGTTGCACCCATTTCATTAGTGTGTGAAAGCAACTTAACAAGAGATCTATTTCCTTCAGATGGCTATTCTGAGGTGCATCAAAAGTGATCTCACTTGCTTTCCAGTACAGGGGCTGGTCAAATGTTGTTATTGGTGTGATACCATGTTTTACTGCTTGCTTATGAATAAATTCCAGTGTAGACAAAAAGCAGCTCTTGTCATCCGAGTACAAGTCAATCATGGGCACGTACACAATTGAGGACTGACCGGGGTGTTTGTACCCCTCATGAATTATATGCATCATACTAGACCAGTTTGGAGTTTCTTGTTTAAAGTGTATTGATAGGTCCTATAGAATATTCAGTGTTTGATCACATTTTGTGTTTTTTGTTATTTGTGTAAACACTACCTTATGGCTGGCTTGGTTGGCAAAGCGATAGTCCACTATGGCAATCCTTGTGTTCTCCACATACTCAAGTTCTGAAACAATTCGTCTTTGAGTGACCTGTCTTTTTTGACCTGGAGACAAGGCAGCAATTATCCCCATCCCATGCAAGGAGACTACCATCGATTGAAAGAATATTGTGATCAACGTTGTTAGCAGCGAACAGATCAGTCACATCTCTATTGAATCAATATCCTCACCCAAAATATCTATAGCAACAGTGTCAGCAGCATTCTTTTCAAAGAACTTCTCTATATGATGAGCAAAATCCCATCTTATGCAAATTATCTACCAGGAACCTTGACCGTTACAAATGTGTTTGTAAGGCAATATGTTTCTGTATTTGGGATAAAACATTTTGAGGATGTACTGCCTGAATGATTGCCTGTCCAACCCTGCAACCATTTGGCTCTTATCTTTTTCCACAAACAAAATATCCAGAACTGTGCGAAGACTGTCTGGAAGATACGTCAAAGAAATATCAAGTTTTAGCATATCTGTACCGAGATATTGGTCTGTAACAGAGGGAACTTCAATTTTCATATCACTTTTGATATAGTACAGCGGCATAGCAGACCAATTGTTCAAATTGGTCTAAAAGCATCAAAATTGGCACACATGTAGATTAATATATTCTAAACATTTTTGGATATGGAGGCATTCAAGATTAGCCCTTAGGAAGATATGGCGGCCATTGTTCAAAATGGCCGCCATTTAACATTAGCGTCATTACATAGACTTCATTATGTGTCGTTAGTTTGGTGCTAGATGGGCCAAAATTCCCTTTTTTTACATCAGAATTAACATCAATAAATGTTTAACAGATATTTAGATGAATCTTCTCAAAAATGGCCCCCAAACTGGCCGCCATTTTGTGGAAAAAGTGGACATTTGATGAAGATTTCAATACTCAATGACATAATACCTCTAATAACCAGTACCTGATTTCAGGAACACACTTTAATTGCTCAAGTTGCTTTTTTATTTCAAATTGCTGGCAAAATTGCTAGTCAAAATAATACACAGAGTACGGGAAGTTTACAGTATGGTCAGATTGTAGTTATATAGTCGACCAAAAGCCCAATCTCTAGGCACAGTACTTGTGTAATCCTGCAGTACATACATGTAATACAATAACGTAGATTTTGCCACACTATGTTAATTATGATTCCGAACTTTTCAAATCTGGTCACCAGAATTATGAATGTCTACAGATCATAATGTTGGTTAGCAAGTTTTCTGTCCCAATCTACTGGCATTCGCCTTCACAAATACATAGACCAGTGCATTGCAGTGAAGCGTTCTTGCACTTGCAGCGGTTTTTGCAGCCTTTCTTGCATCCGCAAGACACCAGCTCATAGCAGGCCTTGGATGCCTCAGGGAGTGTGGTCCAGAGTGGTGTGTAGAGCCCATCATCACTCCGATGCCAGCCCCAGTCTGTTGGTGGAGGGAGCACGGGCGTTGGTACCAATGCCTGGCCCCAGACATGACCACCCTGAAGGGCAGATCTCTTCACATGCTGCTCCAGAGCAGCGTAGGTTGGCGGGATGTTCTGAACAGAGTTCGTCTTTCCAAAGAGCTGCTTTCTCGCCTTGTTGATGTCCTTGCATTTGCTTGTGCGAATTCTTGGCTGTGGTGGCACTTGGGTTGTGGTCAATGTTGTCCACAGCCGCAGTTGTGAACACATTGCTACGCAGGGTAGGCGGGCAGACCACTTCCTCTATGCGGTACAGCTGACACACGCTGTTTCCCATCTGGGCAGAAAGACGTAGGACTCTGTCATATGAGATGCTTAGGCCCAGAGAGAAGAGCTTGTCCACAAGTCCTCTCTTGCGTGTTTCAGCATACAGCATCAGCCCAACATAGGTTGGAAGAGGAGTTTCTTGAGACGTACTGTGTCTGACAGCTGGAGGCTCCTGTGTCTTTGTTGCTCCCTGCTTCCGACTTTGCTTGACACTGTTGAACTTGAGAAGCTGCGCAATGGAAAGAGCTACTTGTGTTGAAGAGTAATGGCTTTGATTCTTGATGGTGGGGCCATCCAGCACCATATTTACCATTGCAACTAGTACGTTTGGCACAGAGTCCTCCTGACAGCCGCCCGGGAATGATCCACGGAATTGGTAAGTGTCTTCAAACATATATCGACGAACTATCTGTGCAGCACGCGCAAGGTGAACTGCCTCAGTGTCACAGTCTTGCTCGCAGGCTTTGCCTAGCGCTTCACCAATGTCTTCATCAAACGCTAGTAAAACATCTCGGCCTTTGCTGTGGGATCTCAGGCCTGGTATCTGGGCTAACAGGCACTCTTTCAGCCTTGTGCTATTAACTTTCTGGCACAAAACAACCCCGAGCTGTTCCATTCTTGTTGTGTATAGCTTTACAAGTTCTGCGAGTCTGAAGACTGGGGTGGTGCCCTCTTCTAGGTGGGTTTCCTCGATATACAGGACCAGTTCAGCCAGTACGATTCTTGACATTACACCTTCATGGTCAGTTTTCTGCTCGGCTTCTACAGTGGTCTTTGCACGATAGTAAAGAGCCAACAAACACTTGGAATGGTACTTGGCCTCCAGAGCCACCATATCACCCATGCTGAGCCTGGCTATGAGTTCATTGTCCCCAACTTGCGCTGCACACTTCCGTACGCGTGTGTCCACCTGGAAGGTTGTTACTTCATGTAGGGTCTCTGTGCCAGACTTTCCACAGAAAAAGCAGGAGGTGCCGCTGGTAGTGGCTTCTGAAGAGTGTGTTCTGGCGCGCTTGGCCTGGACATTGTCAGTACTATCAAATGCTGAGCTGCTTGCGATGCGTCTCTTCTCTGCTCTTCGTAGCATTGTGTTATTGTATTTGAGCATACATGTTTTATGCCACTTGGCCTGGTGGGCAACCATTGTCGCCTCAACACCTTGTCCTTCATCTAGTCTCTGTAACTGAACAGTTCTTGGCAGTTCTCCGAGTTCATCAAATTTGACCAAGTTTGCAGCCATTGTCGTGTATCCACTCCCAGGGTCTCGGCGTTTAGACAGTACTGGGCAGACAAGTGACTCTGTTGTCTCTTCTTGACATACAAGACACAGCTTCCAGTTTGTCTCAGGAGGTGTTGTGGGAGTACGTTGCTCAAAAGTATCGACCAGTTGGAACTTCTTTGCCATGGCTGCAGTCTGGAACAACGCGTCTCTGATGTCAGGTGGTGCTGCTGCTGCCTCACCTGCAAAGACACAAAACACCACCATGTTACCACAAGTTACTACTACAAGCACCATGACTATCAACACTATACTATTACTGCAGCCGCCGTCACTGCCACCAACGCTGTCGCTGCAAAGTAAAATTCATTTTCTTGTGAAATGGTAGCCAAATTATTTGGTAAGCACAGAAGTATGTGTAATTGTACAATACTTATCACCTCTAGCACACTTATCACCTTTAGCATCCACAAAAAGACAAATTATGGTACATATTCAATGACGCTAACGGTAAATAGCGGCCATTTTGAAAAATGGCCGCCAAATGTGCTACGGGGAGAATCTTGAATGCCTCCATATCCAAAATTGTTCAGAATGTATTAATCCACATGTGTGCCAATTTTGGTGCTTTTAGAACAATTTGAACAATTGGTTTCATATTTCTTACTATGCCGCTGGGCTAATAAGTTTATCAGCAGTTTTGATAATTCTTCTCTTCTGAGATTCCTCATCAGTGTCCCTATTGCACGTGAAATATGATCGAAGGATGTTAGAACTTGTATTCCTCATTGTAACTATCATTTTGGCCTTCTTCTATTATATATATTGAGTCCCCATAATGCTCTCTCAATTTTTTTCAAGATACTGATTGCCATTTTGAAATGAATCTTCACTGCAAAGATATTCTTCAATTTTATCCCTTAGGGCAGACACTGTCAATTGTTCCTCATCATTAGCTTCAAGATAAGAGCACATTTTCGAAAAGACGTAATCTTGGTCTTCATTTTTGGGTCGTCCTGATTTTCTTTGCTTTGTATTTTGCTCCACCTTAAACCTATGGGAAATATCACGCCTGGATCAAAAGTTCCCATCACAGGAGTGGTGATATATACAGTCGGCTGCATGTAAGTCACAACCATAGTACAGTACTCGATTCAACCTTTCACCGTAACACTTTAGTCATCCGAACAGTCACTACAACACTGCATTATTGTCTCAACAAAATTATCTGTCTTCATAAAACTGAAATCTGAGGCATTAAATGTAACTTTAGTTCCATAGAAAAGACAATTGAATTTGCTGTCAAATGATCCAGTAAATGTCTGCACACTTTTGAGCAAGGGTTTACTTTTGTTATTGTTTAATGAATTGGTAATGTCCTATGGGTTTATGTACCGCTTACGACAATTTGAATGGACTACTCAACCAGCTGTCACCTCTTTTTGCACTTGCTTCATTGATTTCACTGCCACCCTTTTCACGAATCCGAACTGCATCATCCTGGGTCTCTATTTCTTTCTAGCAGATTGGGCATGTTTGAGGGTAGACATCAGTGACACTCATTTTGGGTATATTTGAGGTTAGAGGTCAGTGACATAGGTTGGTACCTTAAAAGAAAGAGTGTAGAAAATATAAATAGAGATTTTTATCCTATATCATTAAAATTCAATGATTTCAATACTTCCATTGCATTCCTCAACCCTCAAAACCTAGGTACTGTATAGACATCATACTGTAATTATCATTCTAAAGTAAATGATAAGAAATTTATTTGCATGTTAAAGTATTGGTGGCCATCTAGGATTTGGCAGCTTTCCAATGGTCAGAAATAAGTTGACCTTTATTGTGTTATTTTCCACATCAAAAAGTACCAGAATCACTTGGAAAACCTTTTCTAGGACTTTTTTGTGGGTTCAAGGTTTTTTCTGTCTATCTGTACTCGACTATACATGACATACGGGAAAAAGTCATGGAACACATTCTAATCTAACCTAACTGTAAGTTCCATTGTCGTATAGTATGCACAAAATTTCTTGTCGTATAATATGTGCAAAAGTTCTCCTGTAAAGTATGTGTAACTATTCGTCATGTATACTAAATCTTCATTTAGAGACATAGCTGGTTATCTAGAGTACAGTGTTCCAACAGACATAAAATGCCTATTATTATTATTATTAATTGCTAAGCTACAACCCTAGTTGGAAAAGCAGAATGCTATAAGCCCAGGGGCTCCAACAGGGAAAATAGCCCAGTGAGGAAAGGAAACAAGGAAAAAATAAACATTTTAAGAATAATAATATAATAAATATCTCTTGTGTAAACTATAAAAACTTTAACAAAACCTGAGGAAGAGAAATTAGATAGCTTAGTGTGCCCGAGTGTACCCTCACGCAAGAGAACTCTAACCCGAGATAGTGGAAGACCATGGTACAGAGGCTATGGCACTACCCAAGACTAGAGAACAATGGTTTGATTTTGGAGTGCCCTTCTCCTAGAAGAGCTGCTTACCATAGCTAAAGAGTCTCTTCTACCCTTACCAAGAGGAAAGTAGCCACTGAACAATTACAGTGCAGTAGTTAATCCCTTTGGTGAAGAAGAACTGTTTGGTAATCTCAGTGTTGTAAGGTGTATGAGGACAGAGGAGAATCTGTAAAAAATAGGCCAGACTATTTTGTGTATATGTAGGCAAAGGGAAAGTGAACCGTAACCAGAGAGAAGGATCCAATGTAGTACAGTCTGGCCAGTCAAAGGACCCCATAACTCTCTAGCGGTAGTATCTCAACGGGTGGCTGGTGCCCTGGCCAACCTTCTACCAACGAAAGTATTTTCTCTCTATCTTTTGCTCATTCTCCATCTCTCAGGAGACGCAATCAGCCAAGCTTTCCGGCAGCAGTTGTAGGAAGCACCCCTCTCTCGACTTCCTCATAAAGCTCCCAAAATACTAAAGCAACTTCTCACATGTCCTCTGCCCCACTATGGGGTGCATAAGACTTAATCCTCAAAGGTCTATCTATCTACCGAGGCACTACCCCTAATTTGGGGGCTAACTTGCATAAAAAAAAGAACAAAAGGGGAACTTTTCTTCTCTTACCTCCTCCCAGCCTGACGAGGGATTCAGTCGAGTTTGGCTGGTACTGCTAGGGTGCCACAGCCCACTCTCTCCCGTTAGCCACCACAAATGAAGTAACATATGTTGAATCCCCCTACTGCTGCTATCTCACCGGTCATCAAGGCGACTGGAGGAAGCAGCAGGGCCTATCGAAACTGAGTGACAATCGCTCGCCATTCGTTCTTATTTCTTGCATACACTTTTGCCTCTCGCATCTATTTTCCTATCACCTAAAGCTTTTTCCACTCCATCCATCCACCTAAACCTTGGCTTTCCTCTTGTACTTCTCCCATCGTCTTTTGCATTTATCATCATCTTCAGCAGATGCCCATTTTCCATTCTCTTTACATGGCCAAACCTCCTCCATACATTCATATCCTTTCTAACTGCTAATTTATTTCTTATACCTGTTCTCACCCTCACTACTTCGTTCCTAACCCTATCTACTCAAGATACACCATCCATACTCAGACACTTCACTCGAACACATTCAATTTCTGTCTCTGTTACTTTCATTCCCCACAACTCCGATCCATACGTCACAGTTGGTACAATCACTTTCTCATACAGAACACTCTTTACATTCATTTCTAACCTCTATTCTTTACGACTCCCTTCACTTCATAATTCATTTCCTTTCTGACATACATCTGCTTCCACTCCACCATTTGCAGCAACAACAGACCCAAATACTTAAACTGATACATCCTCAAGTAACTCTCCATTCAACATGACATTCAACCTAGCACCACCCTCCCTTTTCGTGCATGTCATAACCTTACTCTTACCCACATTAACTCTCATCTTCCTTTTCTTAAACACCCTCCAAAACTCTGTCACTAATCGACCCATCTTCTCCTCTGAGTCTGCAATCGATGCTGTATCATCCACGAGCAACAACTGATTTACCTCCCACTCATGATCACTCTCATCTATCAGTTTCAATCTTGACCAAGCACTCAAGCTTTCATCTCTCTCATTACTCTGTCAACAAAGAAATGGAACAACCATGACAACATCACACATCCCTGTCTCAGTCCCACTATCACTGGAAACCACGCACTCACTACATATCCTCTCCTAACACACGCTTTACTGCCTATGTATAAACTCTTCACTGCTTGCAACAACCTTCCACTCATTCCATATAACCTCATCACATTTCACATCACTTCCCTATCAACTCCCAATATCCTCATGTGTAAAATGGATTTGGTCGTTGGTTAGGAAGGCATTAATTGCAAAACTTAGGAATGTCCCTCCAGGTTCCTTTATTGATGCTTAAGCCTTTGTTATTATTATTTTTAAATATTTAACTTAGCCGGTGAATATATAATAGCTGAGCCTCTGGCGGCTCGACAGAAAAACACACAAAAACTCGCGAGCGATCGCTATGAAGGTTGCGGGTGTGCCCACTAGCGCCAACTATCGGCCAGATACCGCATATACATGTAAACAGACCCAATTTTTTCTCTGTCGGCCTTAACGACAAGACGTATCAATACTCGCTGTATAACCTGGAGTTTTCTCAACATATTTGGTGAAGTACTTCCTTTTGGTTTGAGCTTTCGCAGCGCAGGTGTTTTATCTTCAACTTAAATCTTGAACTCGTTTTTGGATAGATTTAATTTTTGATGACTTTGGATTGTTTTTTGGACTTTCTTTGACTTTTAAATGGCCGACCCTTCCCTTAGTACGAAAGTGTGTTTTAGGCTTTTAGCAATTATCTTATCACGTTATAAATTAATTATAGATTTTCCTCTATATATTTTATATCTCAACCGCCTTTATTAGGCGGCCTCTTCGATTAGCATTCCATTTATAATAAACATCAAGATAAATTTTAATGATTTGTTTATATGCGACCTTTCCTATTCCTCCTCTAATCCGAGAGTAGGCGGTCCTAACTTGGAAACCGAAGTTAAACAACGTTGAGCCCTTTCAATCGTAAATAACTTTTACAGAGCAAATGATTTAAAACTTATTAAATGAATATTTTTTAGTAGATATTTTATGAAAGATTTTCTTTGAATAGTCTTCGTACTGTTTCAAAGATGAACTAACGTTTACTTTATTTATGCTACGCAGTTTGCGCTCTATCGTTACGATAGAGAGAGAGAGAGAGAATCACGGTTTCACTTTGCAGAAAGAGTTTATCGATTCTGACGTTTTGTTCATTCTTCTTTCAAAGCTTAAATGTTTTAAATACTATTTTAAAGGAACTTGTTAATTGAAAAACCTTTCAGTTTTTTCCTTTGGTCAAATAACCTGTTTATTGACGAAAGGTAAGTGGGCTCTTCTCTTCGGTGCGAAATCAAGAGAGAGAGAGAGAGAGAGAGAGAGAGAGAGAGAGAGAGAGAGAGAGAGAGAGAGAGAGAGAGAAAGAGAGAGGAAGAGAGAACGTTCCGATCTTTATTCTCGTCCCAAGCGAGTAACGTTGTTCTCGAGTCAGTTTTTTACTCTCGTCCCTAGTCTCTGTACGGGGAGAAAGGATAAAATGTTTTTAGTTTTTATTCTCGTCCCAAGGCACTGTACGGTGAGAGATTGAAAACGTAGTTTTGAATGAACTAGTGTTTAGTCTCCTTCCCAGCCACTGATCTTTTTATCTTAATTTATGTTTACTGTTTTTTGCTTGTATTAATGTGCTTACATTATACGACTGATTTCGCAATTATAACCTTTTGATGATTGTAGAATTGCGTGCTTCAGGTAGAAATCAGTTTTATTCATACCTAATGTGAATTGTTGAAAAAT
Organism: Palaemon carinicauda; assembly: GCF_036898095.1. NCBI lineage: Eukaryota > Metazoa > Arthropoda > Malacostraca > Decapoda > Palaemonidae > Palaemon > Palaemon carinicauda. The sequence continues at coordinate 71,695,690 of NC_090735.1, read as the reverse complement.
TCGATTTCAGTGAAGTAAGTGCAAAACAGAAAATCGTAGTGATAAAGTGATAATTGCGCAAAGTGTTATCAGTGTTGCGACCGAGGGTTCGTCTGTTCGTGCCTGTCGTTCGCCTAGTCCGAGACCTCTTGCAAGCTCCCAAGCCCAGGGGAGAAGTAATGTCGTACGACTTATGGGTTCGAGAGGACTTGATCAGCGAACAGACGTTCCCTCTATGGTTTCAGGCGTGTCTCATCAACACCGCCCCTACCATAAGACGAGCGAGACGATTTTCTCCTCGTCATCCGAAGGCTTTTCGCATAAGAAATCGTGGAACAAGGTTTCGAGGCCCTTTAAGCGAAAGTCAGTCCTTTCAGGACAGGTCCAGCGTCCTGGTTTTAACCATTAGGACAGCTCTGACCCTATGCAGTCATCGGAAGACTGCTCGCCGCCTAAACAAAAGCGTAACACAGGCTCCGAGAGTCTTTTTGTAGGCAAGGTTTTGCAGTCATAGACGTTACCCTCGTCTCTTACCGCAACCATTCCCGTTGATCCTAAATGGGTTGTACGGCAAGACATGCAGAATAAGCTTGCCTCTCTTATGGAGGACTATTCTGTTGAGCAGGTTCACGATGATCCTCGCCGCTTAGCTGATCGAGATCTTGGCCGTCAGCCGCCCAAACGAGCCTTTGCTCATCCTGTTGACATTGACGTTACAAAGTCATGTCAATCGTGTTTTGTAGAGCCTCACTCGATGCAGTCCCGTGTTGACTCTCAGCCGCTTGTGGACATTCAGCCGCTGCCGCTTGCTCTTGTTGACGTTCAGGACGTTCACCAACCAGCATAGTTGACTTGTTTTGACGTTGAGCGTCAAGCACCGCAGTCAAGAGTTGTTTTGACTGCTCAGTCTAAGCAGTCAAGGCAGTCTCGAGTTGACGTCGAACATCCTCCCGCACCTGTTGTTGTTACTGGTCAGTCCTTTAAGCGGTTACATGATATAGCGTCCTTGACTGCTACTGTTGCTCCTTTGCGTGTGGACTCTGCTTGTCAAGCATTGCCACCACGGCAGGTCTCTCCCTTGCTTGAAACTCGGCTATTGTCGGACAAGGTTCCTTCAGATGAGGAAGTTGCTGTTCCCCCTCCTACTGATATTCCCTTGAGGACTCTGTCAGACGGAGAGGAGCCTAAAGCTGCTCAGCCCTCTATGGACTTTAAATAAATCATGCTGATTTTTAAGGATCTTTGTCCGGATCTTTTTGTAACTGCTGCTCCTCGTTCGCCTAAACGTCAGAGTTTACACTAGGCCTAGCTACTTCGAAGCCGTTGTTTTATAAGCTAGTGCTCTCTCGCTCTTCTAAGAGAGCTTTACGTTTGCTAGGCGACTGGTTAATCACCAGGAGGAGTTTGGGGGAGACAGCCTTTGCTTTCCCTACTTTTAAGCTGGCTTATAGAGCGAGAGTCTGATATGACAAGGGAGAAGTTCTCGGTTTGGGAGTTCCTGCCTCTGCCCAGATAGACTTCTCAAACCTCATAGACTCTCCCTGGCGCCTGGCCATGAGACGCGCCAAGTTTTTATGGTCGACTTCAGAGCTAGGCCATCTCCTGTTAGGAGTTTTTTCGAGCGTTTGAAGTTTTGCTGTACAATTATGTTATGCATAAACAAGGCTTTCAGGGATGGCTCCAATGATCTGACAGCCACGTTCTCTGCAGGAACAAGTCCCTCAGGGATGGCTCCAATGATCTGGCAGCCATGTTCACTGCAGGAGTACGTAAGAGGCAAGTGCGCTCAATGTGTTCATTGTCAAGACAAACTTCACGATGAAGTCTACCAGGCTGTCTTGACAGCATTAATGGAAGGCGACTGGATGGTCTCTCTCGACCTTCAGGAGGCATACTTCCACATTCCTATACACCCGGATTCCCAACCGTTTCTGAGGTTTGTTTACAGGAATGTGGGGTACCAGTTTCGAGCCCTGTGCTTTGGCCTCAGTCCTGCTCCTCTCGTGTTTACGAGGCTCATGAGGAATGTGGCAAAATCCCTCCATCTATCGGGGATCCGAGCCTCCCTGTACTTGGACGACTGGCTTCTCAGAGCATCGTCCAGTCTTCGCTGTCTGCAGGATCTACATTGGACGTTGAGTCTGGCCAGGAGTTGGGACTTTTGGTCAACCTAAAAGTCCCAACTGATCCCATCCCAGATTATTCTATATTTGGGGATGGAGATTCGCAGTCCAGTTTTTTCGGGCTTTTCCGTCTGCCACCCGAATAGAACAAGCCCTGCTCGAAGTCCAACTAATGCTGAAAAGAGAACGTTCGTTCAGTCAGGAGTTGGAACAGTCTCGTAGGGACTCTCATCCCTGGAGCAGTTTGTCTCACTAGGGAGACTACACCTTCTGCCTCTCCGGTTCCATCTAGCCTCTCACTGGAACTAGGACAAGACGTTAGAAACGGTATCATTCCCAGTCTCCGAACCAGTAAAGGCATGCCTGAAATGGTGGGATAGCAATATCAGTCTGAGAGAGGGACTATCCCTAGCAGTCAAGAACCCAAACCACGTGTTGTTCTCAGACGCGTCGGATTTGGGTTGGGGTGCGACCCTGGACGGTCGGGAATGCTCGGGTCTGTGGACCTCAAGTCAGAAGAGCATGCACATCAACGGCAAGGAGCTATTAGCAGTCCACTTGGCCTTGATGATATTCGAAAGCTTCTCTGAAACTAAGTGGTAGAGGTCAACTCAGACAACACCACAGCTTTAGCGTACATCTCCAAGCAAGGAGGCACACACTCCTTCACGCTGCTCGAGATCGCAAGGGACCTTCTCCTATGGTCAAGAAATCGAGGCATCTCCCTGTTGACGAGATTCATCCAGGGGGACTTGAACGTCTTGGCAGACTGTCTCAGTCGGAGGGGTCAGGTGATACCCACGGAATGGACCCTCCACAAGGACGTGGGCAAGAGTCTTTGGGCTACTTGGGGTCAACCCACCATAGACCTCTTTGCCTCCTCGTTGACCAAAAGGTTACCAATCTATTGCTCTCCAGTCCTAGATACAGAAGCAATCCACATAGACGCGTTTCTACTGGATTGGTCTCTTCTGGACTTATATGCATTCCCACCATTCAAGATAGTCAACAAGGTACTGCAGAAGTTCGCCTCTCACGAAGGGACAAGGTTGACGTTGGTTGCTACCCTCTGGCCCGCGAGAGAGTGGTTCACCGAGGTACTTCAATGGCTGGTAGACTTTCCAAGAAGTCTTCCTCTATGGGTAGATCTGTTACGTCAGCCCCACGTAAAGAATGTCCATCAAAGCCTCCCCGCTCTTCGTCTGACTTCCATCAGACTATCGAAAGACTCTCAAGAGCTCGAGGCTTTTCGAAGGAGGCAGCCAGTGCGATTGCAAGAGCGAGGAGAGCTTCTACCATTAGAGTATACCAGTCGAAGTGGGAAGTCTTTCGAGACTGGTGCAAGTCAGCATCTGTGTCCTCGTCCAGTACCTCTGTAGCCCAAATCGCAGATTTTCTTTTACATCTGAGAAAGGTTCGCTCCCTTTCAGCTCCCACGATTAAGGGCTACAGGAGCATGTTGGCTTCGGTCTTTCGACATAGAGGCTTAGATCTTTCCAACAATAAAGGTCTCCAAGATCTCCTTAAGTCTTTCGAGACCTCTAAGGAACGTTGTTTGGCAACTCCTGGATGGAACTTAGACGTGGTCCTAAGGTTCCTCATGTCAGACAGGTTTGAGCCATTACATTCAGCCTCCCTGAAGGATCTCACCCTCAAGACACTTTTCCTAGTGTGCTTGGCTTCGGCTAAAAGGGTCAGTGAACTTCATGCCTTCAGTAAGAACATCGGCTTTTCTACAGAAAAAGCCACTTGTTCACTTCAACTTGGTTTCCTGGCCAAAAATGAACTGCCTTCTTGTCCTTGGCCTAAATCTTTTGATATTCCTTGCTTATCAGAGATCGTAGACAACGAACTGGAAAGAGTATTATGTCCTGTTAGAGCTCTTAAGTTCTATTTAGCTCGTACTAAGTCATTACGAGGTAAATCTGAGTCATTATGGTGCTCAGTTAAGAAACCATCATTGCCTATGTCAAAGAATGCTTTGTCATATTTTATCAGATTTTTAATACGAGAAGCTCATTCTCACTTGAATGAGAAAGACCGATGTTTGCTTAAGGTTAAGACGCACGAAGTTAGAGCTATAGCAACCTCCGTGGCCTTCAAGCAAAATAAATCTCTGCAAAGTATTATGGACGCGACTTTTTGGAGAAGCAAGTCAGTGTTCGCGTCATTTTACTTAAAAGATGTCCAGACTCTTTACGAGGACTGCTACACACTGGGTCCATTCGTTGCAGCGAGTGCAGTAGTGGGTGAGGGTTCTACCACTACATTACCCTAATTCCAATATCCTTTTTAATCTGTCTCTTGAAATGTTTTTAATATTGTTTTTTGGGTTGTACGGAAGGCTAAGAAGCCTTTCGCATCCTGATTGATTTGGCGGGTGGTCAAAGTCATTTCTTGAGAGCGCCCAGATTAGGGGTTTGATGAGGTCCTGTTGTATGGGTTGCAGCCCTTAATACTTCAGCTTCTGGGAGTCTTTCAGCATCCTAAGAGGATCGGTGGGCTTCGTGAGGAAGACAGACTAATAAGGCAGAGTAATCGTCTAAGTCAACTTCCTTACCAGGTACCTTTATATATTTGGGTTTTGTTATGATATATCTGTCAAAAACTCTAAGCATATACGCTGTAAACTTAATTAACTCTGGTCTCTACCCACCACCATGGGTGTGAATCAGCTATTATATATTCACCGGCTAAGTTAAATATTTAAAAATGATATTTTAATTATAAAATAAATTTTTGAATATACTTACCCGGTGAATATATAAATTAAAGGCCCCCCCTTCCTCCCCGATAGAGACCCAGCGGGATGAGAAAAATTGGGTCTGTTTACATGTATATGCGGTATCTGGCCAATAGTTGGCGCTAGTGGGCACACCCGCAACCTTCATAGCGATCGCTCGCGAGTTTTTGTGTGTTTTTCTGTCGAGCCGCCAGAGGCTCAGCTATTATATATTCACCGGGTAAGTATATTAAAAAATTTATTTTATAATTAAAATATAATTTTTATTATTATTACTATTATTATTATTATTATTTTTATTATTATTAATATTATTAATATTATTAATATTATTAATATTATCATCATCATCATCATCAGCTATGCTACAACCCTAGATGGAAAAGCAGGATACTATAAACCAAAGGGTTCCAACAGGTAAAGTAGCCCCGTGAGGAAAGGAAATAAGGAAATATAATGTGCCTGAATGAAGCTTCAAGTAAGAGAACTCTAACCCAAGACAGTGAAAGACCATGATACAGAGGCTATGGAGTTACCTAAAACTAAAGAACAATGGTTTAATTCTGGAGTGTCCTCTTAGTAGAGCTGCTTACCATAGCTAAAGTCTCTCTTCTACCCTTACCAAGAGAAAAGTAGCTACTGAACAATTACAGTGCTGTAGTTAACCTCTTGTGTGAAATGAGACTTCTCATGCTTATTAGAAGCACTATCGAATCATTTTTTGTTTCATATGAATGCAAGTTTGTTTATCATAATAAGCATGTGCTTGTAATATCTTTTAATACATTAATGGCTGCGTTATTTATTTTAAAGTACATCATAGACAGGTAAACGTGGGTAATTTTTATGTTATGTTTTCATTGTTGTGAAGCACTTTTTATTTCTTGGTTTAATGAGATTTTCATTCTCATTTGGTCCTCATAGGTGGAGTATTATGCAACTTGCTTTTACTTCAAACAAACTTGCATAGAGCCTATTGGTAGATAAGTTAGTATTGGTCAGCAAAATAGCAGACCTATAAATAAATAGGTAAATAGATAATGTTGACTTTAGTTTGTATCACTTTACCACTCAAAATTAATTGCTTAGATGGATCAGATTCCATTGATTTGAATCCATTTCTTCCTTTTAGTTTTTACGGTATGTAGAGTTCTCTATTTATAATGTATTTTCATTTTGATTGTCAGTGAACTTTCTGTTTTTACTTGTTCATGGTTTTAAGATATTCTAAGGCTTTTATATTCTCTTATAGTGAGGGTTTTTGGTTTTACTTTTCAGGTTCAACAACAACTCCAACATACAGAAGAATAAGCAGACGGCTTTCTTTATCCAACTCCAGGATATTCAGCGATGCTCACCATCAAGGTAATGTACAAAATTTAATTTGTTTTTATTCATATATTTTCAGGGATTTAAGCTTAGACGTATGTGGTAGGTGAATTCCTTTCCAGGCAGTGTGAAGGAAAGTGAATATGCGGATTCTGAATTCATGGGAGTGGGAAAGCCTGAAATTTTTAAAGGGGTGTGTCTACCACAACTTTCGTAGCTAAGCATTTATTTTAGAGAGAGTCAAAAATGGGACGTGAATTTACAATATCAGAATAGATTTGAAAATGGGATGTAAATTTACAATATTAGAATAAAAGCATCCAATACATAAGATGAAAAATTTTAAAATAACAATGAAGACTTTATTTCATAGAGAGTTTTGTTCTTGATTTTTTATTTAATTGTTATTACCTTTAAGTATAATCTTGGAAAATTTCTGCTCTAAGAGAGGTGGGTTGTCTTGACCTGAGGATTCAGGCCTGGCTATGCCTGTGAATCACGGTATTTGCTGAGTTTGGTGCAGGCTTTCATATCTTTATTCTGAAATACAGTATTGTACTGAGCTCTTAGATACAAGTCTCATTAAAAAAGATTAAAGTATGGTGTAGCGAATTATGCGGTTTCTTGCACATGGGAATATGTGTCCCTTAGTTATATTCCTTTGGGTAAAGTATTTTATTACTAAGCTTTGCTACATTTAGCAATAACCCAATGTTCATTACCTCTTCTCTTATGGACTTATTGAATTAATTACACTAGTAGGTACAGTCTTTAATTATTGAAAACATGCCTTTTTGGCAAGCCATGTGAGAGTTGGGTCTTTTTGTTTTAATGCTAGTGTAATTCTGCTTGATAATAATGATAATTTAAGATAATGATGATAGTCTGTTGGTGAAATACTGAAAATTCGGATATGGCACCATTATATTTAACTTGTCAATTAGTGTATAGTACTGTATCATCAAGTACTACTTATTGCAAACTTGCGTATACAGCAAAATACAGACCATCACCTTGTGTACTTTATTTTGACAAAGCACAGACAATCAAGAATTAACAAAGGAAAATAATGTGTGTGTGGTATCCATATACTGTACTGTACTCTACTTGTAGTCATTATTTTACTATCTGATTTTATGGTAATTAAGTTTGGTTGAACAAATATTCTCTCAACTGTTTCAACTCTGATTTTGTATTTTCCTCGTCAGTTCGTATGAGGCCACATTCCATTAATCAAATTACTTTAGGTCATAATCATTTAGGTTTTCTTGAATGGCACACTATAGGCGATACTCGAGATTTTTAACACCCGTTGGTCACAGATGCTTCTTGTGCCTTTTACTTTTTTGCATAATCCATTTTTTTCCAGTCTGTTTTACCCTTACTATCAACCTCCCTTTAAGCTTACAGCCTTCATTTAAGAACATATAATTTAGGAAACATTTTGATTCAGTGGTTTTGTGGCCTTGCTGAATATTATGCTGTCATTAACCTGGTTAGTTGTGATAAATGCATTTTTCAATATTTAACTTAGCCGGTGATTATAATAGCTGCAACTCTGTTGCTCGACAGAAAAACTCTACGGAAAAATTCGCCAGCGATCGCTACACAGGTAGGGGTGTACTCAACAGCGCCATCTGTCGTTCTGATACCCAGTACTCATTGTAAACAAAGAACTCAATTTTCTCTCTGTCGGGCTACCGGCAAGACCTACTAATTCCCTGTTGCTAACTGGATTTGTTTTCACAACTATTTGGTGAAGTACACTATTCTAGTTTTGAGCTTTCGCTATGCAGGTGTTTTATCTTCATCTTAAAACTTGAACTCGTTTTGGATAGATTTAATTATGGTGACAAAGAGAGTATGGACTTTCTTTCACTTTTAAATGGCCGACCCTTCCTTTAGACGGAAGTGTGTTTAGGCTTTTAGTAATTATCTTATCACGTTATAGATTTTCCCCTATATATTTTATATCTCTCCGCCTTTATTAGGCCTCTTCGATTAACTTTCCATTTTTTTATAAACATATAAAAATAAATTTTAATGCTTTGTTTATATAGACCTTTCCTGAGAGTAGGCGGTCCTAACTTGGAAACCGAAGTTAATCAACGTTGAGCCCTTTATATCGTCTTTAGCTTTTAAAGAGCTAAGGATTTAAAACTTTTTAAATGTAATATTTTATGAAAGAATTTCTTTGATAGTCTTCGTACTGTTTTCAAAGATGAACTAACGTTTAGTTTTTTATGCTACGCAGTTGTTGACGTTCAGGACGTTCAACATGCGCTCTATCGTTACGATAGAGAGAGAGTGTATCACGGTTTCACTTTGCAGTAAGAGTAAATCGATTCTGACGTTTTGTTCATTCTTTCTTAGCTTAAATGTTTTAAATTCTAATTTAAAGGAACTTTTTATTTGAAAAACCTTTGTTTTTTCCTTTAGTCAAATAACATGTTTTTTTGACGATATATAATTGGGCTCTTCTCTTAGGTGCGAAATCAAGAGAGAAAGAGAGAGAGAGATAGAGACGGAGGGAGATAGAGGAGAGAAAACGTTCCGTTCAAGCGGGTAACGTTGTTCTCGTGTTACTCACGTCCCTAGTCGCTGTACGGGGAGGAAGGATAAAACGTTTTTAGGTTTTTATTCTCGTCCCCAGGCTATGTGCGGTGAGAGATTGAAAACGTAGTTATATGAACTACTGTAGTGTTTAGTCTCTTTCCCAGCCACTGATTTTTCTTTTTATCTTAAAATATGTTTTCTGTTTTTTGCTGGTATTATGAGCTTGCATTATACGACTAATTTCGCAATTACTACCTTTTAATGAAGGGTAGAATTGCGTGTTTCAGGTAGAAATAAGTGCAAAACAGAAAATCGAAGTGATAAAGTGATACAGTATGCGCAAATTGTTACAGTGTTGCGTCCGAGGCGCAAAGTGTTACAGTGTTGCGTCCGAGGGTTCGTGCCTGTCGTTCACCTAGTCCGGGACCTCTTACATGCTCCCAAGCCCAGGGGAGAAGTAATGTCAAACGACTTATGGGTTCGAGAGGCCTTGACCAACGAACAGACGTTTTTCCCTCTATGGTATCGGGTGTATCTTACCAAGATCTCCCCTACCATAAGACGAGAGAGACGTTGTTTCTCCTCGCCATCCGTAGGCTTTTCGCATAAGAAACCTGTCACAAGGTTTCGAAGCCCTTAAGCGAAAGTCAGTCCTTTTAGGACAGGTCCAGCGTCCTGGTTACAGCCATTAAGACAGCTCTGACCCTATGCAGTCATCGGATAACTGCTCGCCGCCTAACAAAAGCGTAACACAGACTCCGAGAGTCTTTTTTTTGTAGGCAAAGTGTTGCGGTCACAGACGTTACCCTCGTCTATTACCACAACCATTTCCGTTGATCCTTAAGGGGTTGTATGGCAAAACATGCAGTATATGCTTGCCTCCCTTATGGAAGACTATTCTGCCGATTAGTCCGTTGAGTCTAGCCGTTTATCTCATCGATATCCTGGCTTTCAGCCAACCTAACGTTCCTTTGTGCTTACTGTTGACGTTGGCGTAGCTTAGTCACGTCAGTCAGGTTGTTTAGAACCACACTCGATGCGGTCGCGTGTGGTTTTTCAGCCGCATTTGGACGTTAGGCCACTGGCTGATGCTCTTGTTGACGTTCAAGACGTTCACTAACAATCGGAGTTGACTTGTTTTGACGCTGTGCGTCAACCTCCGCATTCTAGAGTTGTTTTGACTGCTCAGTCTAGGCAGTCAAAGCAGTCTCGAGTGGACACTGTGCGTCCTCACGCACCTGTTGTGGTTGACAGTTCAGTTGTTGACAGTTCACAGACTGTCAAATAGTTACATGACGTTGCGTTCTGGTCCGCTACTAATGCACCAGTGAGAGACTCAGCTTTTATCGGACAAGGTTCCTGTAGATGAGGAAGTTGCTGTTCTCCCTCCTACTGATATTCCCTTGAGGACTCTGTCAGATGGAGAGGAGCCTAAAGCTGCTTAGCCTCCTATGGACTTTAATTAAATCATGATGATTTTTTTAAGGATCTTCATCCGGATCTTTTTGTAACTGCTGCTCCTCGTTCGCCTAAACGTCAGAGCTTACACTAGGCCTAGCTACTTCGAAGCCGTTGTTTTTAAGCTAGTGCTCTCTCGCTCTCCTAGAGAGCGTTACGTTAGCTAGGCGACTGGTTTTTCACCAGGAGGAGTTTGGGGGATACAGCCTTTGCTTTCCCTTCTTTTAAACTGGTTTATAGAGCGAGAGTCTGATATGACACGAGAGAAGTTCTCGGCTTGGGAGTTCATGCCTCTGCCCAGATAGACTTCTCAATTCTGGTAGACTCTCCCTGGCGCCTAGCCAGGAGACGCTCCAAGTTGTTTACAGGTCAACTTCACAGCTGTTGTCGAGCCTTTGAAGTTTTGCTGTACTATTATGTCACGCATAACAAGGCTTTCAGGGATGGTAAACGGTTCCGCCTCAGTCGCTAACCCTGTCTGTTGCCACACCTGCTCCCGTAGACCCTAAATGGGCTTTGCTGCAAAACATGCAGTCCAAGCTTGCGTCCTTGATAAAGGACTTAAATGCGGAGAAGAACCTTCTGGCCAACAACCTTCCAACCGGTCGGTTGTGCGCCCTGTTGACGCTGAGGTAACCTACTCGCGTCTGCCAGTTGAGGTGGTTCCTCCACCGATGCGACCCAGTGTGGGTTGAAAGCGACGCTCGGAGGTGGTTGTTGACGTTCAGGACGTTCAACAACCAGCAGAGGTGACTTGTTTTGACGCAGTGCGTCAACCTCAGCAACCCGGTAGGGTGTTGACTGCACAACCCAGACGGTCTAGACAGTCTCGGGTTGACGCTGTGCTTCCTCGCGCACCCATGGTTGTTGACAGTTCACAGACTGTGCAGCAGTTCCATGATATTGCGTCCGGCTCCGTCACGCATCCACCAGTGCGACCGGATTCAGCGAGCCAGACGTTGCCCACTCCGTTGCCGTTTCCTCATCAGTTTCGGATGAGGAACCCGCTGATGACGACGTTGCTGAACAACAAGACGATCAGCCCCCAGCCCTGCTATCCATCCAGAAGATGCTGAAGAAGGAACGCTGCTCAGTCAGGCTGTGGATGAGTCTGGTAGGGACGCTGTCATCCGTGGAACAATTTGTGTCACTAGGAAGACTACACCTCCGTCCTCTTCAATACCATCTAGCTTTTCACTGGAAAAAGGACAAGACGCTAGAAGCGGTCTCGATCCCGGTTTCCGAAAAGATAAAGTCTTGTGTGACTTGGTGAAAGGACAATATCAACCTAAGAGAGGGTCTTCCCCTGGCTGTTCAGACTCCCAACCACGTTCTCTTCTCGGACGCAACGGACGTAGGCTGGGGTGCGACATTAGACGGTCGGGAATGCTCGGGAATATGGAACTTGAGTCAAAGGACAATGCATTTCAACTGCAAGGAGCTACTGGCAGTACGTCTGGCCTGAAAAAGCTTCAGGTCTCTCCTTCAAGGCAAAGTGGTGGAGGTGAACTCGGACATCACCACGGCTTTGGCGTACATCTCCAAGCAAGGAGGGACCTACTCTCTGACGTTGTACGAGATCGCAAGGGACCTCCTCACCTGGTCAAAAGGTCTAAACATATCACTAGTAACGAGGTTCATCCAAGGCAACTTGAATGTCATGGCAGATTGTCTCAGTCGGAAGGGACAAATAATTCCAACAGAATGGACCCTCCACAAGGATGTATGCAAGAGACTTTGGGCCACCTGGGGCCAGCCAACCATAGATCTCTTCGCAACCTCGATGACCAAGAGGCTCCCAATATTTTGCTCACCAATCCCGGACCCAGCAGCAGTTCATATAGATGCCTTTCTCCTAGATTGGTCACATCTAGATCTATATGCATTCCCTCCGTTCAAGATTGTCAACAAGGTACTGCAGAAGTTCGCCTCTCACGAAGGGACAAGGTTGACGCTAGTTGCTCCCCTCTGGCCCGCGAGAGAATGGTTCACCGAGGTACTTCGATGGCTAGTAGACGTTCCCAGAACACTTCCCCTAAGGGTGGACCTTCTACGTCAGCCACACGTAAAGAAGGTACACCAAGGCCTCCACGCTCTTCGTCTGACTGCCTTCAGACCATCGAAAGACTCTCGAGAGCTAGAGGCTTTTCGAAGGAGGCAGCCAGAGCGATTGCTAGAGCAAGGAGAACATCCACCCTTAGAGTCTACCAATCGAAGTGGGAAATCTTCCGAAACTGGTGCAAGTCAGTATCCGTATCCTCGACCAGTACCTCTGTAACTCAAATAGCTGACTTCCTCTTATATCTGAGGAAAGAACGATCTCTTTCAGCTCCCACTATCAAGGGTTACAGAAGCATGTTGGCATCAGTCTTCCGTCACAGAGGCTTAGATCTTTCCAACAATAAAGATCTACAGGACCTCCTTAAGTCTTTTGAGACCACGAAGGAGCATCGTTTGGTTACACCTGGTTGGAATTTAGACGTGGTACTAAGATTCTTTATGTCAGACAGGTTCGAGCCGCTACAATCAGCCTCCCTGAAAGATCTCACCTTAAAGACACTTTTCCTGGTATGCTTAGCTACAGCTAAAAGAGTCAGTGAGATTCATGCCTTCAGCAAGAACATCGGATTCTCATCTGAAACGGCTACATGTTCTCTACAACTTGGTTTTCTAGCCAAAAACGAGCTGCCTTCTCGACCTTGGCCAAAATCGTTCGATATTCCAAGGTTATCGTATGGTTGGAAATGAACTAGAAAGAGTCTTATGCCCTGTAAGAGCTCTTAAGTTCTATTTAAAACGAACTAAACCTTTACGAGGCCCGTCTGAAGCTTTATGGTGTTCAGTTAAGAAACCATCTTTGCCTATGTCAAAGAATGCTTTATCCTATTTTATCAGACTGTTAATACGAGAAGCTCATTCCCATCTGAATGAGGAAGACCATGCTTTGCTGAAGGTAAGGACACACGAAGTTAGAGCTGTCGCAACTTCCGTGGCCTTTAAACAAAATAGATCTCTGCGAAGTATAATCGACGCAACCTATTGGAAAAGCAAGTCAGTGTTCGCGTCTTTTTATCTTAAGGATGTCCAGTCTCTTTACGAGAACTGCTACACTCTGGGACCATTCGTAGCAGCGAGTGCAGTAGTGGGTGAGGGCTCAACCACTACAATTCCCTAATTCCATAACCTTTTTAATCTTTCTCTTGAAATGTTTTTATTGTTGTTTTTGGGTTGTCCGGAAGGCTAAGAAGCCTTTCGCATCCTAGTTGATTTGGCGGGTGGTCAAAGTCATTTCTTGAGAAGCGCCTAGATTACAGGTTTTGATGAGGTCCTGTTGTATGGGTTGCAACCCTTGATACTTCAGCTCCTAGGGGTCGCTCAGCATCCTAAGAGGATCGCGAGGCTCCGTAAGGAAGACGTACTTAAAAAGGCAGAGTAATTGTTCAAGTCGACTTCCTTACCAGGTACCTATTTATTTTGTTTAGTTATTTTGATAACTTCTAAAATGAAATAAAAATTCTTAGCTCATATGATGTAAACATATTTTGCTGGTCTCTACCCACCCCCCTGGGTGTGAATCAGCTATTATAATCACCGGCTAAGTTAAATATGGAAAAATGTTATTTTGATAATAAAATAAATTTTTGAATATACTTACCCGGTGATTATAAATTAAAGGACCCTCCCTTCCTCCCCAATAGAGACACAGTGGACCGAGGAGAAAATTGAGTTCTTTGTTTACAATGAGTACTGGGTATCTGAACGACAGATGGCGCTGTTGAGTACACCCCCTACCTGTGTAGCGATCGCTGGCGAATTTTTCCGTAGAGTTTTTCTGTCGAGCAGCAGAGTTGCAGCTATTATAATCACCGGGTAAGTATATTCAAAAATTTATTTTATTATCAAAATAACATTTTTGTTAAGCATTTCTTAAGCTGAATCCTGCTTTACATCCATGGCTTTCTGTTTTTGTATTTCACTATTCACTCTTGATTTATAGATGTTAACTTCAAGTTAGTTAAGATCATAATATTTACCCAGTAGTTATATCTTTAGGCAAGTTTCCAGTTTTGATCTTATGTAAGCTATACATATTTTTAATAACTATTATAGCATAGTTTGCATATGATCTTACTGGTCTTGCTTAAAGGAAGTGTGCTTATATGTGGAAAATTACAGGGCAGTCCATGCTTGATTCTGTTTATGTAGGGTTCGATTGTCTGCTTTTTTAGATTATTATTATTATTATTATTATTATTATTATTATTATTATTATTATTACTTGCTAAGCTATAACCCTAGTTGGGAAAGCAGGATGCTATATGCTCAGGGGCTCCAACAGGGAAAATAGCCCAGTGAGGAAAGGAAACAAAGAAAAGTGAAATATTTTAAGAACAGCAACAACATTTAAATAAATATTTCCTATATAAACTATAAAAACTTTAACAAAACAAGAGAAAGAGAAACCAGATAAAATAGTGTGCCTGAGTATACCCTCAAGCAAGAGAACCCTAACCCAAGACAGTGAAAGACCATGGTATAGAGGCTATGGCACTACCCAAGACTAGAGAACAATGGTTTGATTTTGGAGTATCCTTCTCCTAGACGCGCTCCTTACCATAGCTAAAGAGTCTCTTCTACCTTTACCAAGAAGAAAGTAGCCACTGAATAATTACAGTGCAGATACTGTATCAGATGATAAGGCCCATACTCTTATCCTGTGAAGTTATTTCAATTATGATTAATGAATTGTCTACTTTTTGTGAAGGCTAATGTAAATTCTTGCCATCCTTCCTCATATATCGTGTCATCGGTAAAAGTTTTGGGGATTTTAAAGCTTTATCCTTTTCTTTTTTTATGACGTGCATCATTACTCTGTTTCTGTAGTCAGCACACTATGCCTGTGACTCATTTTTTTGGGATAATCAAATGGCAATTGGGATGAGTATGACGTAGTATAGCTTTATTTTACACCGTTACTCATTTATTATTATCAGCAAAGCAATTAATAAAAAAGAATACCCAAAAGGGGAAAATTGTGAAAAATTATAGTGGAAAAGTTTCAAAATAAGCTATTGGAAAATTTTTGAATGCAGTACTAAGACATTAGAAAAAAATTAGGCGGGAATTTTATTTGAATAGGTCATTATCTCCTAAAATTAAGAATCTCTTGATTCAAATAATCATGAAAATAAAAGACGAACCCTTCCCTTGAAAATACTTAATATTGTTATTATATTATATGTATGTAAAGCTTTTCTTTGTACAATCACAGATTATCACTGAAAATACATACCCAATAAATGATGAAGATCTTATCCTTTTTAGAGTAACTTAACATTCTATCGTGTTGTAAGTAAAACTTCCATTCATGCTTTTTGGACTTTATTTTATTTTATCAGTACATACCCCTTGCTTTCTGGTGTTATATACAGTAGATGTAGAATACATGAGTTCATTCTCTCTCTCTCTCTCTCTCTCTCTCTCTCTCTCTCTCTCTCTCTCTCTCTCTCTCTCTCTCTCTCTCTCTCTCTCTCTTTTTTTTAACCTTAATCTCCTAAAAAAGGGGTTGTGGTAGTCTATTGGAAGTGTCACTGCCTGGCAATCTGCTATACATGAGTTTGAGATCCGTTCAAGCTTGGTAGTTTTTTGTAGTATTTGCAACCTCACTGTCCTTGTAAGCTAAGGAAAAGGAGTTTGGGAGAGCTTATAGATCTACCTGCTGAGTCATCAGCAGCCATTGCCTGGCCCTCCATGGTTCTAGCTTAATAGAGAGAGTGTTTGGGCACTGATCATGTGTATATATGGTCAGTATCTTGAGCATTGTCACTGCCCCGTGCCTCTGCCATTTATGAGTAACCTTCAAAATTTTAAAAACAAACTTCTGTAGAGTAAATTTTTGATAGAGTTGTAAGTTATTGCCAGCAGGTACAGTATGTTATGCATAATCATATACACTGGGAGTTTCTGACATGAAGCTATTCACAGCAAAGCATTTTTTATTATGCATTTGACCAAGTATGTTTATGCCCAATAGCTTAGATTGCATTGCACGGTCCTGTACTGTCATCTTTTATATTCAGTTGATTGAAATACTGTATATATAAAATTTGGTATAACCCAAGAGAGGTCAGTGCCACTTATCAAAGCTTTAAATAGTAAATATTTCATTCACCCAATTTCTTGAAAATAACTAGTTTATGAATCTCTGGTGCCCATAGAAATATAGCAAAGGTTATATTGGGATTATTAAATTATTTTAATGTATCAATTAGAAAAGACCCTGAAGTCATGGTTGTCTAAGTCTTTTAGAGATAACACACTTTTGTTTTAGTGTGAATCACAGAATTTGGAAATAGAATTGAAAGATTGAATGTAGAATGTGGAAATAAAGGCAAGGGGTTTAAGATTTAGGCAAAATGTCTTTAAAATTAGGATGCCCTATTCAAAAGACATCAAGCTATGGCAGAAGAGCCATTGAACACACAAGTAGTCACTGACCTTCGTCTAGATGTTAAAGATCAGAACTGATGGATTAAAGAGCAGATTGAATTGAGCTTTGGTAGAAAAGGTGATCGGTTTGGTGAATAAGTTTAGGTTTTATGTAAACTCAGATTCGTACCATGACAGCGTAGGAGTTATGTTGTTGGAACTATTACCTTGAATGTTACTGATAGACTTGACTTTGAGGTTCAGGTTTCTATTCAGCATAATTTTTGTTTATGAATAGATTGTTTATCTCGGTGCTTATCCGAGTTTAGTGATATTACAAAGTCGGGATTATGATAAAAGCAGCTTTGGGGAAATGGATGGCGGTAGCAGAAGTGGTATGTGATAAAAAAAGGCTAATTAAGCTAAAAGTCAAGATCTATAGCACATTAATAAGACCAGTGTTGATGTATGAATGAGAAATATGGGCTCATAAGATGAAAAGAGGAAGATAAACTTGAAATAACAGACATGAGAATGCTGAGCTGGATTATGGGAATATCACTGCTTGAAAGATTGGAAAATGATGAAAAAAAAGAAGAATGGCAGGCATAGTAAAGATTACAGAGGTGGTAAGAATGTCACAACTTATGTGGTATGTGCAGATATTGAGGATTGATGGTGGGAAGGGAGTGATGAGGGCTTCGTAGGAACCTGTTATATGTGGGGAAGATGGAGAGCAAGGCATAGAATTAGATGGCGAGATAAGATGAAGAATGATATTTTGAGGAGAAGTTTGCTTGAAGAGGATGCCTTAGAGAGAAGGCTTTGGAGAGGGCACAACAGACAACCGACTCCTTAATGTAAGGATAACGGTTGGGAAGGAAAAGACTATGAACAGTATACTCCATCTTGTATTGTGTGGTACACTTTTGAATATTAAGTTTTAAATATTTAACTTAGCCGGTGAATATATAATAGCTGCTGCAACTCTGTTGCTCGACAGACACATACAGTAAAAACTCGCCAGCGATCGCTATACAGGTTGCGGGTGTGCCCACCAGCGCCAACTGTCGGCCAGATACCACTCTCGATGTAAACAAAGACTCAATTTCTTCTCTGTCGACGTGTCGACAAGACGTACTTTACTCGCTGTTGAACCTGGAGTTTTTTCTCATCATATTTGATGAAGTACTTTAATTTGGTTTGAGCTTTCGCAGTACAGGTGTTTTTCTTCAAATAAATCCTTGAACTCTTTTTTGGATCGGATTAATTGTTGATGACTTAGATCGTTTTTTTGGAATTTTCCCTTGACTAATTCAAAATGGCTGACCCTTCACAAGTTCCCAAGTTCAGAAAATGTAATGCTAGGGACTGTCATAGGCGTCTTCCAAAGGCTTCTCTCGACCCTCACACTGTTTGTTCCAATTGTCGGGGTAAAACCTGTCAATTGGAAGATCGGTGTGAGGAATGCGTGGGCCTTTCGGAATTCGATTTTATCGAATTTGAGAAATATACACGCAGACTAGAGAGAGATAGGGTAAGGAGAAGTTCTTCTAGGTCGGTAGAATTTTCCTCTCCACATGCCCCTGAACCTAATCCTTCCCCTGTAGTGGTTGTTCCTAACCCCCCTCCTAGCACTCAGGAACCGTCGATGGCAGACATGATGTGTGCTATTCATGCCTTGGGGGAGAGAGTTGAGTCTTTAGCAAGTGACCGAAATCAACTCATCCATCCATATACCAAAGGCACTTCCCCCAATTTTGGGGGGTAGCCGACAACAACAAGAAACAAAGCAAAAAGGGGACCTCTACTCTCTACGTTCCTCCAGCCTAACCAGGGACTCAGCCGAGTTCAGCTGGTACTGCTAGGGTGCCACAGCCCAACCTCCCACATTTCCACCACAGATGAAGCTTCATACTGCTGAATCCCCTACTGCTGCTACCTCCACGGTCATCTAAGGCACCGGAGGAAGCAGCAGGGCCTACCGGAACTGCGTCACAATCGCTCGCCATTCATTCCTATTTCTAGCACGCTCTCTTGCCTCTCTCACATCTATCCTCCTATCACCCAGAGCTTTCTTCACACCATCCATCCACCCAAACCTTGGCCTTCCTCTTGTACTTCTCCCATCAACTCTTGCATTCATCACCTTCTTTAGCAGACAGCCATTTTCCATTCTCTCAACATGGCCAAACCACCTCAACACATTCATATCCACTCTAGCTGCTAACTCATTTCTTACACCCGTTCTCACCCTCACCACTTCGTTCCTAACCCTATCTACTCGAGATACACCAGCCATACTCCTCAGACACTTCATCTCAAACACATTCAATTTCTGTCTCTCCATCACTTTCATTCCCCACAACTCCGATCCATACATCACAGTTGGTACAATCACTTTCTCATACAGAACTCTCTTTACATTCATGCCCAATCCTCTATTTTTTACTACTCCCTTAACTGCCCCCAACACTTTGCAACCTTCATTCACTCTCTGACGTACATCTGCTTCCACTCCACCATTTGCTGCAACAACAGACCCCAAGTACTTAAACTGATCCACCTCCTCAAGTAACTCTCCATTCAACATGACATTCAACCTTGCACCACCTTCCCTTCTCGTACATCTCATAACCTTACTCTTACCCACATTAACTCTCAACTTCCTTCTCTCACACACCCTTCCAAATTCTGTCACTAGTCGTTCAAGCTTCTCTTCTGTGTCTGCTACCAGTACAGTATCATCCGCAAACAACAACTGATTTACCTCCCATTCATGATCATTCTCGCCTACCAGTTTTAATCCTCGTCCAAGCACTCGAGCATTCACCTCTCTCACCACTCCATCAACATACAAGTTAAACAACCACGGCGACATCACACATCCCTGTCTCAGCCCCACTCTCACCGGAAACCAATCGCTCACTTCATTTCCTATTCTAACACATGCTTTACTACCTTTGTAGAAACTTTTCACTGCTTGCAACAACCTTCCACGAACTCCATATAACCTCATCACATTCCACATTGCTTCCCTATCAACTCTATCATATGCTTTCTCCAGATCCATAAACGCAACATACACCTCCTTACCTTTTGCTAAATATTTCTCGCATATCTGCCTAACTGTAAAAATCTGATTCATACAACCCCTACCTCTTCTAAAACCACCCTGTACTTCCAAGATTGCATTCTCTGTTTTATCCTTAATCCTATTAATCAGTATTCTACCATACACTTTTCCAACTACACTCAACAAACTAATACCTCTTGAATTACAACACTCATGCACATCTTCCTTACCCTTATATAGTGGTACAATACATGCACAGACCCAATCTACTGGTACCATTGACAACACAAAACACACATTAAACAATCTCACCAACCATTCAAGTACAGTCACACCCCCTTCCTTCAACATCTCAGCTTTCACACCATCCATACCCGATGCTTTTCCTACTCTCGTTTCATCTAGTGCTCTCCTCACTTCTTCTATTGTAATCTCTCTCTCATTCTCATCTCCTATCACTGGCACCTCAACACCTGGAACAGCAATTATATCTGCCTCCCTATCATCCTCAACATTCAGCAAACTTTCAAAATATTCCGCCCACCTTTGCCTTGCCTCCTCTCCTTTTAACAACCTTCCATTTCCATCTTTCACTGTCTCTTCAATTCTTGCGCCGGCCTTCCTTACTCTCTTCACTTCTTTCCAAAACTTCTTATTCTCTTCATATGACTGACCCAGTCCCTGACCCCACCTCAGGTCAGCTGCCCTCTTTGCCTCACGTACCTTGCGCTTTACTTCCACCTTTTGCTCTATATTTTTCATACTTCTCTATACTATTACTCTGCAGCCATTCTTCAAAAGCCCTCTTTTTCTCTTCCACTTTTACCTTCACTCCTTCATTCCACCATTCACTGCCCTTCCTCATGCTGCCTCCAATAACCTTCTTGCCACATACATCACTTGCAATCCCAACAAAATTTTCTTTTGCTAACTTCCACTCCTCCTCTAAATTACCAGTTTCTCTTACTCTCACCTCGTCATATGCCATTTTCAACCTTTCCTGATATTTATTTTTTACCCCCGGTTTTATTAGCTCTTCAACCCTCACTAGCTCCCTTTTACATCCACCTACTCTATTCCCCCACTCTTTTGCTACAACTAATTTTCCTTCCACCAAAAAATGATCAGACATACCGTTAGCCATACCCCTAAACACGTGCACGTCTTTCAATCTTCCAAACATTCTTTTAGCTATCAACACATAATCCATTAATGCCCTTTCTACTACTCTTCCATTTGTCACTCTTACCCATGTATACTTATTTTTATCTTTCTTTTTAAAAAAGCTAGCACTTATTACCATCTCATGTTCAACACACATATCTACCAGTCTCTCACCACTCTCATTTTCACCTGGTACGCCATATTTCCCAATGACACCTTCTACCTCTCCAGCACCCACTCTAGCATTTAAGTCACCCATAACAACTACATAATTCCTTCTACCCAGTCCTTCTACACACCTAGTTAATTCATTCCAGAACTCATTCCGCTCTTCTTCACTTTTCTCACTACCTGGCCCATACGCACTGACAAACGCCCAACATTCCCTACCCAACCTAACCCTTACCCACATTAACCTAGATGATATCTCCTTCCATTCCACTACTTTACCTGTCATCCATTCACTCAGCAATAAAGCCACACCCTCTCTCGCTCTTCCCCTTTCAATCCCAGACACTCTACCAGACATTTCACCAAACATCACTTCACCCTTTCCTTTCATCTTTGTCTCACACAAGGCCAATACATCCATCCTTCTACTTCTAAACATACTTCCAATCTCACATCTTTTACTCTCTATCGTACTACATCCACGCACATTCAAACACCCCAAAACTAGAGTGTGGGGAGCAGTCACTCTCCCCCCAGCTCCATCTCTTTGTTGCTGTCTCACAGGATTTTCTATACAGGAGAGGGGGTTCCCAGCCCCCTCGTCCCGTCCCTTTAGTTCGCCTCTTACGACACGCAGGGATAACGTTGGCGCTATTCTAAATCAACTCATGGCGGACGTTAAGGAACTCAAGTGCCAAAGTGCCACGAAGGATAGTGTCAAAGTGCCTAGTGTTACGCAAAGTGTTGTGAACAGTGTTGCGCTCGAGGGTTCGTCTGTTCGTGCCTGTCGTCCTCCTAGTCCGGGACCTCTTGCAAGCTCCCAAGCCCAGGCGAGAAGCAATGTCGTACGACTCATGGGTTCGAGAGGCCTTGATCAGCGAACAGACGTTCCCTCTATGGTATCAGGCGTATCTCTCCAAGATCGCCCCTACCAACGTAAGACGAGAGAGCCCATTTTTACCTCGTCGTCCGAAGGTGTTTCTCATAAGAAACCTTGGACCAAGGTCTCCAGACCTTTGAAGCGTAAGTCGGTCCCTTCAGGACAAGTCCAACGTCCCGGTTGTAGCCACTGGGACAGTTCGGACCCGTTGCCGTCATCTGATGACTGCTCGCCGCCTAAGAGAGGCAAAGTTGTGCCGTCTCAGTCGCTCACCCCGTCTGTTACCACACCTGCTTCCGTAGACCCTAAATGGGTGTTACTGCAAGACATGCAGTCCAAGCTTGCGTCCTTGATGGAGGACTTCAATGCGGAGAAGGTTGCCGCTGAACCTACTGGCCAACAACCATCCAAGCGGTCTGTTGTGCGTCCTGTCGACGTTGAGGTAGCTTTCTCGCGTCAACCAGTTGGGGTAGTACCTCCACCGATGCGACCCAGTGTGGATTTCCAACCGCACGTTGACGTTAGGCAACGCACGGATGTGGTTGGTGACGTTCAGGACGTTCATCAACCATCAGAGGTGACTTGTTTTGACGCGGTGCGTCAACCTCCGCAACCCGGTATGGTGTTGACTGCACAACCCAGACGGTCTAAACAGTCTTGGGTGGACGCTGTGCGTCCTCGCGCACCTGTGGTTGTTGACAGTTCCCAGACTGTTCAGCAGTTCCATGACGCTGCGTCCGGCTCCGTCACATATGCACCAGTGCGACCGGACTCGGCGAGTCAAACGTTGCCCACACCTTTGCCGTTTTCTCATCAGTTATCGGATGAGGAACTGTCAGATGAGGACGTTGCTGAACCACATCCTGAGGATCAACCTTCAGAACTTGATGAGCCTAAAGCAGTTCAACCATCCTTGGACTTTAGAAAAGTCATGGCTGTGTTTAAGGAGTTGTTCCCTGACCACTTTATTTCTGTGGCTCCTCATTCGCCGCCGTCAGAGTTTGTCTTAGGCGTTCCCACTACCATGCCTGCCTTTACTAAACTCGTTCTTTCTCGCTCACCCAAGAGAGCTTTACGGCTGTTAGGCGATTGGTTAGTTTAGGGAAGACAGCATTTGCCTTCCCCCCATCTAAACTCTCGTCTAGATCGAGCGTCTGGTATGCCACGGGAGAAGTTCTCGGCTTGGGAGTTTCTGCCTCTGCCCAGGGCGACTTCTCAAGTCTTGTAGACTCTCCCCGCCGCCTTGCCATGAGACGCTCGAAGATTTGTTGGTCACCCTCGGACCTGGACCACCTTCTTAAAGGTATATTTAGGGCGTTCGAAGTCTTTAACTTCCTAGACTGGTGTTTAGGAGCCCTGAGTAGGAAAATCTCTTCTGCTGATAAGGATGTTTCCTTACTCATTATGTCCTGCATGGACAAGGCCGTCCGTGATGGGTCCAACGAACTTGCCGCTTCATTCACGTCCGGAGTCCTGAAGAAACGAGAGTCTCTATGTTCTTTCCTGTCTGCTGGAGTGACGCCATGCCAAAGATCTGAGCTACTCTTTGCGCCCTTGTCCAAGTGCCTGTTTCCTGAAGTCTTGGTTAAGGAAATTGCCTTGTCTTTAGTGCAGAAGGACACCCACGATCTAGTTGCGTCCTCGGCTCGCAAAGCTCCCCCTTTGCCGGCATTGTCTGCTAGACCTAGGATAGACACTCCAGCGTCTCGGTTTATCCCGCCCTTTCGTGGCAGAGCCTCCAGCAGGGGAGGTGCTCGTGCCGAAGGGAAGAGAGGGAAGAGAAAAGGATCCAAGTCCTCTAAGGGCAGAGTCTGACTGCCCGCAACTTCAGACAGCAGTAGGTGCCAGACTCAAGAACTTCTGGCAAGCCTGGGAGAAGAGAGGCGCAGATCAACAATCTGTGAGGTTGCTCAGAGAGGGGTACAAAATCCCTTTTGTACGCAAACCCCCTCTAGCGACGTCCCCCATCGATCTCTCTCCCAGGTACAGAGAGGAAGAAAAGAGACAAGCCCTGAAACTGGAAGTGTCTCTTTTGCTAGAGAAGGGAGCGGTGGTCAAAGTCTCGGACCTTCAATCACCGGGGTTTTACAACCGTCTCTTCCTAGTATCAAAGAAGACAGGAGGTTGGAGACCGGTGCTAGACGTCAGTGCTCTGAATGTCTTTGTCACAAAGACGAAGTTTACCATGGAGACCACAAAGTCAGTCCTAGCAGCGGTCAGAAAGGAAGACTGGATGATCTCTCTAGACCTAAGGGACGCCTACTTCCACATCCCCATTCACTCAGACTCCCAACCCTTTCTGAGATTCGTCTTCGAAGATGTGGTGTACCAGTTTCGGGCCCTGTGCTTTGGCCTAAGCACAGCTCCTCTCGTGTTTACGAGGCTTATGAGGAATGTGGCAAAATTCCTCCACTTGTCGGACATCCGAGCCTCCCTTTATTTGGACGACTGGCTTCTCAGAGCCTCTTCCAGTCATCGCTGTCTGAAGGATCTCAATTGGACTCTAGATCTGACCAAGGAATTGGGACTCCTAGTCAATTTGGAAAAGTCACAGCTGGTCCCATCCCAAACTATTCTGTATTTAGGGATGGAGATTCACAGTCAAGTTTTTCGGGCTTTTCCGTCGGCCCCCAGAATAGATCAAGCCCTGCTCTCCATCCAGAAGATGCTGAAGAAAGAATGCTGCTCAGTCAGGCTGTGGATGAGTCTGGTAGGGACGCTGTCATCCCTGGAGCAATTTGTCTCGCTAGGAAGGCTACACCTCCGTCCTCTTCAATTCCATCTGGCTTTTCACTGGAAAAAGGACAAGACGCTAGAGGCGGTCTCGATCCCGATTTCCGAAAAGATAAAGTCTTGTCTGACTTGGTGGAAGGACAATATCAGCCTACGAGAGGGTCTTCCCCTGGCAGTTCAGATACCCAACCACGTTCTCTTCTCGGACGCATCGCTGGGGCGCGACGCTGGACGGTCGGGAATGCTCAGGTCTGTGGAACTCGAGTCAGAGGAGCATGCATATCAACAGCAAGGAGCTTTTGGCGGTTCATCTGGCCTTGATAAGCTTCGAGAATCTCCTTCGAGGCAAAGTGGTGGAAGTAAACTCGGACAACACCACGGCCTTGGCGTACATTTCCAAACAGGGAGGTACCCACTCACTGACGTTGTACGAGATCGCAAGGGACCTGCTCATCTGGTCAAAAGATCGAGACATCTCCCTAGTAACGAGGTTCATCCAGGGCGACTTGAACGTCCTAGCAGATTGTCTCAGTCGGAAAGGTCAAGTAATTCCAACCGAATGGACCCTCCACAAGGATGTGTGCAAGAGACTTTGGGCGACTTGGGGTCAACCCACCATAGATCTCTTTGCAACCTCGCTGACCAAGAGGCTTCCAATCTATTGCTCTCCAGTCCCGGACCCAGCAGCAATACATATAGATGCCTTCCTCCTAGATTGGTCACATCTGGATCTTTACGCATTCCCACCATTCAAGATTGTCAACAAGGTACTGCAGAAATTCGCCTCTCACGAAGGGACAAGGTTGACGTTAGTTGCTCCCCTCTGGCCCGCGAGAGAATGGTTCACCAAGGTACTTCGATGGTTAGTAGACGTTCCCAGAAGTCTTCCTCTAAGAGTAGACCTTCTACGTCAGCCACACGTAAAGAAGGTACACCAAAGCCTCCACGCTCTTCGTCTGACTGCCTTCAGACTATCGAAAGACTCTCGAGAGCTAGAGGCTTTTCGAAGGAGGCAGCCAGTGCGATTGCTAGAGCAAGGAGAGCGTCTACCATTAGAGTCTACCAATCGAAGTGGGAAGTCTTCCGAGACTGGTGCAAGTCAGTTTCCATATCCTCGACCAGTACCTCTGTAGCCCAAATAGCTGATTTTCTCTTATACCTGAGAAAAGGACGATCCCTTTCAGCTCCCACTATCAAGGGCTACAGAAGCATGTTGGCCTCGGTCTTCCGGCATAGAGGCTTAGATCTTTCCAACAATAAAGATCTGCAAGACCTCCTTAAGTCTTTCGAGACCACTAAGGAGCGTCGTTTGGCTACTCCTGGGTGGAATTTAGACGTGGTCCTAAGATTCCTCATGTCAGACAGGTTTGAGCCTTTACAGTCAGCCTCCCTGAAAGATCTCACTCTTAAGACTCTTTTCCTGGTATGCTTAGTCTCGGCTAAAAGAGTCAGTGAGATTCATGCCTTCAGCAAGAACATCGGGTTTTCGTCAGAAAAAGCTACTTGTTCTCTGCAACTTGGTTTCCTAGCCAAAAATGAGCTACCTTCTCGTCCTTGGCCTAAATCTTTCGATATTCCTAGCTTATCGGAGTTCGTAGGCAATGAACTAGAAAGTGTCTTATGCCCTGTTAGAGCTCTTAAGTTCTACTTAACTTGTACTAAACCTTTACGAGGCCAATCTGAAGCTTTATGGTGTTCAGTTAAGAAACCACCCTTGCCTATGTCCAAGAATGCTTTGTCATATTTTATCAGATTGTTAATACGAGAAGCTCATTCACACTTGAGTGAGGAAGACCGATCTTTGCTTAAGGTTAAGACGCACGAGGTTAGAGCTGTAGCAACTTCCGTGGCCTTTAAGCAAAATAGATCTCTGCAAAGTATCATGGACGCAACCTATTGGAGAAGCAAGTCAGTGTTCGCGTCATTCTGCTTGAAAGATGTCCAGTCTCTTTACGAGAACTGCTACACACTGGGACCATTCGTAGCAGCGTGTGCAGTAGTGGGTGAGGGCTCAACCACTACAAATCCCTAATTCCATATCCTTTTAATCTGTCTCTTGAAATGTTTTAATGTTGTTTTTATGGGTTGTCCGGAAGGCTAAGAAGCCTTTCGCATTCTGGTTGATTTGGCGGGTGGTCAAAGTCATTTCTTGAGAGCGCCCAGATTAGGGGTTTGATGAGGTCCTGTTGTATGGGTTGCAGCCCTTGATACTTCAGCTCCTAGGGGTCTGTCAGCATCCTAAGAGGATCGCTGGGCTCCGTAAGGAAGACGTACTTACAAGGCAGAGTAATCGTCTAAGTCGACTTCCTTACCAGGTACCTATTTATTTTGGTTTTGTTATATTGATAACTGTCAAAATGAAATAAAAAACTCTTAGCTTATACGATGTAAACATATTTTAACTCTGGTCTCTACCCACCTCCTTGGGTGTGAATCAGCTATTATATATTCACCGGCTAAGTTAAATATTTAAAAATGATATTTTAATTATAAAATACATTTTTGAATATACTTACCCGGTGAATATATAAATTAAACGACCCTCCCTTCCTCCCCAATAGAGACGCAGTGGGATGAGAAG
>NC_090735.1:71645968-71663468 GCF_036898095.1 Palaemon carinicauda | reverse complement strand
TGAAATTCCGGAACCCTCGGCACCTAAGGTGAATGCCTGGAGGTCGAGCCTCTTGAGATATACTCACCGTGACGTCCTTCCGAAGTCCTCCCTGGCTCTGCCTCTCGCCCCAGACCTAGTACTGGGACAAGAATACATCGACAACTTGGTGGCCAGCAGTGCGGAGGCCCCCAAGTCCCAGAGTGCCTCCAAACTCCTCCAGGGTCTCAAACTACAGGGCAAAGTTTATATCCCGGAAGGACGGCGCCCAGGTCCCTTTAGGGTGGACCCAGCCTTGGACATCCTGGGACAGGGCGGCTCGGACGAAAGGGCCTATTCAGCCCCTGTGTCCTCACCCTCTGAAGCCGGCATGATGGAGGAGATGTCAAGAGATATGGTTAACGTCTCCTCATGGCTGGACTGGTGGGCCTCCACGTTGGTTAATGTACAGGCCTCCACAGACCCCGACGACCCTGAGCAACAAGGTCTCCTGTCGGACCTTCTCACCTCCGGGGGGAAAGCCCTCAAGTTTATGGCTTATCAGGCACTCTCCTTGACGGCCAACTGGGTCCTTCGAAAGCGTTTCCAAGTTGACAAGAAAAATCCCGGACAGAGAGGCTCGAGTGATTTGTAGCCTACCCCTAGGAGGCGAGTCGCTGTTTCCGTCGAAG
The DNA here is from genome assembly GCF_036898095.1 of Palaemon carinicauda. Lineage (NCBI taxonomy): Eukaryota > Metazoa > Arthropoda > Malacostraca > Decapoda > Palaemonidae > Palaemon > Palaemon carinicauda. The sequence continues at coordinate 71,662,818 of NC_090735.1, read as the reverse complement.
GAACTAGAAGTGCTGATGGAGAAGGTGTCCAAGAGGAGAGAGGCCAACGTCCCCAAACAAACATCCTCCAGGAGGCCTCCTTACAGGAGGTCAGTCTCGGATAGTGCCGTGACCCCTCAGGCTATCCCCAGCTCTTCGAGGAGGGACGCCCCCGCCTCTTCCTGGACATCAACTCCACAGCCCTCCCGCAGGGGAGCTCCAGCTTCTGCCAGCTCCTTCAGATCAGGTTACTCCGCCTCAAAGAGAGGCAGATCAGGCCGCCCCTCTAGGAGAAGGTAGGGGGAGAGGCCCCCTACTCCCGCCCAGGCCTCGGGTTGGGGGATGCCTCAGACCATATTGGCAAGCATGGAAAACGCATGGGGCGGATGCTTGGACGGTGTCCGTCCTGAAAGAAGGCTACAGGATCCCCTTCATAGCGGATCCACCCCCTCTTCTTCCAGCCACCCAAACAGAATGGTTGGCTCCCAGGGACCCGTTGAAAAGGGCTACTCTGCAAAAAGAAGTTTCCTCCATGTTGGAGAAGGGAGCCATGGAAGAAGTCCTTCTCCTAGGGCCAGGCTTCTACAGCCGCCTGTTCCTGGTGGAGAAAGCAACGGGGGGGGGGGGGGGGGGGGTGGAGACCGGTGATAGACCTGTCGGCCCTCAACAAGTTTGTCAAGAAGACGAACTTCAAGATGGACACCCCAAAATCCGTCCTGATGTCCTTGAGGGAGAAAGATTTTATGATGACGGTCGACCTCAAGGACGCGTACTTCCAAATTCCGGTCCACCCGTCGAGTCGGAAGTTCCTCCGGGTAAAATGGGGCTCCCAGATCCTGCAGTTCAGGACCCTCTGCTTCGGACTGTCGACGGCCCCTCAAGTGTTCACGAGGGTCTTCGCGACAGTCTCAGTATGGGCTCACGAACGAGGTATCCGCCTCATCAGATACCTGGACGACTGGTTGCTCCTTTCCAGCTCAAAGGCCCTCTTGGAAGAGCAAGGGAAGGACCTCCTCCGGTTCTGCAGGAGTCTGGGAATCATTATCAACCTGGAGAAATCAAACCTAACTCCATCCAACAGAATGGGGTACTTGGGGATGACGTTGGACACCGTGCAGGGGAAGGCCTTCCCCTCGGAAGACAGGATACAGAACCTCATTAAGATCATTCAGCCGTTCCTGTCGGAGCTTCCCAGGAAGGCGAAAGACTGGCAGAGGCTGATAGGTCACCTGGTCTCATTAGAGAAACTGGTTCCCCAAGGGAAGACACGGCTCAGATCCGTACAATGGAACCTCAAGGCTCTATGGTCCCAGACAGGCTCTCAGAAAACATCGATTCCGGTCCTTCCGGACACGAGAGCAGCCTTAAAATGGTGGTGATGCCCGTCGAACTCCCTCAAGGGGATGCCCCTCGGGTCCTGTCCCCCCGAGTTTCTCCTGTTCACAGACGCCTCCAGCCTAGGGTGGGGAGCCCACCTGCGGGAGGAAACAGCAAGCGGGACCTGGTCGGAGACCGAAAAGCAACTCCACATCAACATCCTGGAGCTAAAAGCAGTACAAAAGGCATGTCTGCACTTTGCAAGTCGGTTGAAGGGAAACACCGTGGCCCTAATGTGCGACAATGCCACGGTGGTAGCCCACATCAAGAAACAAGGTGGCATGAAGTCGAAGGAACTGTGCGACCTCACCGTAAACATCCTGCATTGGGCGGACGAGCACCAGGTGACACTGCTAGCAAGGTTCATCCCCGGGAAAAGGAACGTGCTAGCCGACGGCCTCAGCAGGATAGGTCAGATAGTAGGGACGGAATGGTCCCTACACCCAGAAGTGGCCAGACTCATCCTTCAACGCTGGGGCTCCCCGGTGATGGACCTCTTCGCAACGAAGCTCAACGCCAAGTTACCGGTTTATTGCTCCCCGGTACCAGACGAAGGAGCAGCCCTAGAAGACGCCTTCCAGCACAAGTGGGACAACCTGGACGTATATGCCTTTCCCCCCTTCACTCTGCTAAGGCAGGTGCTCAACAGAGTAAGAACCTCCCAAAACCTAAAGATGACTTTGGTAGCGCCCTGGTGGCCGGAGAGAGAGCGGTTCGCGGATCTAAAAGACCTGGCAAGCCACCCGCCGTGGCCTCTGCCCCCCAGGTCAGATCTACTGAGTCAACCTCACTTCCTCAAGTTCCACGACAACCCTCTCTCTCTTCGCCTTCACGCCTGGAGACTATCGAGCGGCTCCTGAAGAAGGAGGGGTACTCCTCCACAGCTAAGAGGATGTCCCTATACCTAAGAAAATCCTCTACCGTGGTCTACCAGGCAAAGTGGGCCGCCTTTACGAAGTGGTGCGCGGCAAAACACATAAGACCTCTTAAAGCCTCAGTCCCTGACATAGCTGACTTTCTCGTGTACCTTAGGGATAAAATAGTGATGTCAATCCCAGCTATTAAAGGAGTTCGAGCAGCCTTAGGCCAAGTCTTTCTCCTGAAAGGCATCGACCTGGGGACCTCGAGACACATAGGGATGCTGATTAGAAGTTTCGAACAATCCTGTCCTCTTCAAGCCAGGAGAGTGCCCAGATGGGACCTGGCCAAGGTCCTGAAAATGTTGTGTCGTCCTCCCTTTGAACCCCTCAAAGATATCGGGGACAAAGATCTCACCCTCAAGGCAGTCTTCTTGCTGGCCTTGGCTTCAGCTAAGAGAGTAGGTGAGATCCACGGTCTCTCCTACGACGTGGCACACTCCAAAGGGTGGAGGGAGGTATCCTTCAAGTTCGTACCCTCCTTTGTAGCAAAGGCTCAGAACCCAGCAGTCTGGGACCCGAGGTTTGAAGGTTTCTCAATTCCGGCCACCCCCAAGACAGGCAATACGGAAGACCTGAAGTTATTTATGCCCAGTCAGGACGATCAGGAAATACCTGGAAAGGACGGCTCATCTCCGCCCAGGTACCAAGAACCTCTTCGTCTCTTCAGGCGTTAATAAGAAGCAAGTGTCCAAGAACACTATTTCCTTCTGGCTGAGACAAGTCATCACTAGGTCTTATGAAGAGGACAAGGTGGCAGTACCAGGCACTCCCCGCCCCCATGACATCAGAGGCCTGAGCACTTCCTTGGCCTTTGAGAGAAACATGGCAGTGGGGCAGATCCTACAGGCCGGCACTTGGTCACACCAGTCGACCTTCACGGCCCACTATCTCAAAGACTACTCAAGAAAGTCTTTGGATGGATTCTCCATTGGGACAGTCATCGCCGCCCTCCAAGCTGTGTAGCGGCAGGCTAGAAGACGTCCCCAACAGTGAATAGACTCGTCCCTACGTCTTCAGGAGAAGACTCAGTAGAGAAGATGTGAAGAGGTAAGTCTTAAAATATAAGCGTAAGGTTTCCGCTGTTACCCCCTATCCGCTCTCTGTACCCCCACATTCCGTAGCCCTCCAGGCACTATGTGCCAGACCAAGTGGCAGAATGGCTCTCCCGCCTCCTAAAGTATGTCTCCTAAGGAAGTAATTCTCGGTAAGTATTTGTGTTGGAACAAATCAAAAATTTTAAGTAATTTTTATTTTTCCTAACATACTTACCGAGAATTACTTCCGGGTAATGGCCCTCCCTTCCGTCCCCGAGTGCCATTCTTCCATTGCCGGGTTGGGCTAAACGGCGAACTTAATGAGCATCCTGACCCGGGAAAGCAGTGACCTGCCTTAATCCGGGCCGCAGGGCTTATCCTGGCGGCGGGGGTAGAAACTATATGGAGCGAGATAGGGGGGTAGCGCGGGAAAATCTTGGTCGAGATTGAGAGGTCAAGGACCCTCCTAAGGAAGTAATTCTCGGTAAGTATGTTAGGAAAAATAAAAATCACTTAAAATTTTTGATATATACAGTGAACCCTCGCTACTTCGCGGTTCGACCATCGCGGATTCACCACTTCGCGGATTTTTTTCATAACCCATGTATATACATATATCGCGGATTTTCCGGAAATATCGAAAATACCGCGATGTGACCGATGGTGCGAGATTGGAGAAAGTAAGGAAAATTGAATCATGATCGATTTTCAATATAAATGAAACTTTGAGGAGCAACAAAGATATCATTTGTTAGAGAGATAGAGAGAGGTAAGGAATGGGAGGTAGTGAAAAGTAGCCCACAGAGAGAGAGAGAGGTAGAGAGAGGTAAGGAATGGGAGGTAGTGAAAAGTAGCCCACAGAGAGAGAGAGAGAGAGAGAGAGAGAGAGAGAGAGAGAGAGAGAGAGAGAGATAGAGGGGGGTTTAAATGTAATAAACAAAAAAATTTGATAGGTTATAACACATTGGTGCCTATGTAATATCAACTGTATACTGTAGACGGTTTGAATAAGTTAAGAAATGGTATAAACGATACTTTGTTAGTGTATTCGTACACACTCAAGAGCGGCAGCTAGATGACAGCTGATCTAATCACAGCCAAAAGTAAAACAAAAAGAAGTCAACAATACTCGATTTTTAAAACACACCCGAAATTTAAAAACAAAAGTACACGCTTTCTTAATGTGCAATTAACTATTTAAAGAGTGGCTATTTTCTAGAATAAAATATTTCCCAAAAAATAGTGGTTTGCTGATGAAATCGGATGCCGTATTTTTAGCTATGATTGAAATAGATGTAGACTCGGCCTAATTTTTTCGTTTCGTATTTAATTGACACTAAGAAAACTAATTTTAGTTTCTTCATCTAAATGTAAGTATTGTATAACACGAAGAGAGAGAGAGAGAGAGAGAGAGAGAGAGAGAGAGAGAGAGAGAGAGAGAGAGAGAGAGAGAGAGAGAGAGAGAATGAATCAGCTGTTGTAATCAAATGGCGTGTTTTTGTTTCGTGAGAATTTCATCGCCACGACTATAACAACAACATACTGTACTGAACTTTACAGTATTATACAGACTACTGTAATATGATAAAGTAAAATATTTGTAATCTATTTTATATGAAATGGGGCTATTTTTTTTGTTTAAAATTTACATTTACGTATGTAAAACAACTCTCTCTCTCTCTCTCTCTCTCTCTCTCTCTCTCTCTCTCTCTCTCTCTCGTAGATTGTTTTCCTGCTTTGCTACGTATGTATGATTTTATATAGATACGGTAAATAATATTTGTAATAACATATTTTATAAAAGCTTTTACTGTAATATCATTATTTATCACTTTCATCATGCGCGTTAAATTCCTTAGTTTGTTTACTGAGCGTACTTTATGACGCCGTCGTTTAAGGCGGCGTCATAAAGAAAAACATTTCATTTGGAAGTCCTAAGAAAAATTAAGTAAAACATTAGTAATAACCAAATCAACATACTGTACTGAATAATCAATATAATGAATGCAAAAGCTAACCTATACACAGATGTGTAAATGCGTTTGTTTCTTCATTATGATCAGAGATAAACATAAACAAAACATTGGTTGCCATTTTTTATCGTGCTATTTGGCGTGTTTAGGAAACGCATGATATAAAATCGCCTTTAATATTTGTGCCTGTTTTAGTTTAGGGTACTGTAGTACATGCATTAAGTGTTCTGTACATTAAAGGGTAGATTGTTAACAGTACTACGTACAAGGGAAGGTTTTAAAAGTCTGAATATATATGTTAAATAAATAGGTAAATATGGTGTCACTACTTCGCGGATTTTCACCTATCGCGGCCGGGTCTAGAACCTATCTACCGCGATAAACGAGGGTTCACTGTATATATATATATAGATATATATATAATATATATATATATATATATATATATATATATATATTATATATATATATGTATATATATATATATATATATATATATATATATATATATATATATATATATATATATATATATATATATAGCTGGAAGGAACGTAGAGAGGAGAGGTCCCTTTTTTGTTTCATTTGTTTGATGTCGGCTACCCCCCAAAATTGGGGGAAATGTCTTGGTATACGTATATGTATATATATATATATATATATATATATATATATATATATATATATATATATATATATATATATATATATATATATATATATAATAGGTAGATAGATAGATAGATAGATACCAAGCTACTTCCCCCAATTTTAGCGGGTAGCTGACATCAAACAAATGAAAAAAGGGGAGCTTTCCTCTCTTTGCTCCCTCCAGCCTGACGAGACACTCAACCGAGTTCGGCTGGTAATGCTAGAGTGCCACAGCCCACCCTCCCCTCTTTTAATGCAGTATTCAAACTTTCTTCGTCTTTTGCTCAAAATTCTCGAACCTGTTCTCCCTCTCATCACCAGTATGGCTTCCACGAGGAAAGAACTCCTAAGAACATTTCTTACGTACATTCTTTCTTCTATTTTTGGTCATCCTCTGTGTGGGATTTGGGTTTTTTATCCTTGTTAGTTGTATCAGTTTTGCCCTTGAGATATGTTTTCCATGGTTTTGACATCAGTTTTTTCCTTGGTATTTATCCTTTTTTTATTTTTTATAAAGACTGCTTACTTCTCAGTTCCTAAGTTGTCTTACTTTCTGCAAGTTAGTAAGTTCTTTTTGCACTTGTTGGAGAATTGGTAATGTCACTCCATTAGGTAAATGTGTTTGTGGTAGCTCAAGCCCTGATGATTACTGCCCAATTTCCATAATTTCCATACCTAATGTTTTGAATGTCTTAGCAAAACATCTAAGTAGGCAGTTTGAAGGCAATAATTTAGTTTGCAATTTGGCTTTGGAAATGCACCTGCTATAAGTTCCATGACAGATTGTTTAGAAGATAAATTTTGTTTCCATCATAAAGGAGCTCACTCTCCAAATCTCAACACTGTCCTCAATGTCAACTGGAACCAGCAATCCATTTAAACAGCAAATAACAAACACATAACCTGTGGTGCAGCCATGATAAAACTTTTGGGTAATAATAAAGCATATTGTCCTATCTACGTGATTCGACTTCTATTTCAAAAATTACATTCTTCTGCTAGTCCTGAATTACAGAATCATGTCCAATCCACTTCCTCTACATCTAGTCACTCTAAAGCGATATACAGTATTTCATACTTCTGCCGATACTCATATTTGTGTGAACACAAACGTATATCAATATAGTAAGTGAAAAGGCCCAATGCACTGGAACGTAAAATCATCTATGGGGCTTAGCAAGATCTAGTACCAGTGTATGTTGCCTGATCTTGGCCTTTGGTTTTTGCGCTTCTGAGGTCATCGCTGCTCGTATTTGCCACCCATCATGATCTGGTAGCGATGTTTGCCCGTCTGGCAGTTCCCAGTCATGTGGACATGACATAAGAAATGTAGCTCCTTTAGCTAAGGCCCATCTGTTAGAATTTCAAAATCATCACATCGCACAAAACATTTATTTTCAAAGGCATGGAAACATGCAGTAATAATGCCAATAGCCAAACAAGGAAAAGATCGCACTAATCTAACCAAATACAGACCAATTTCACTGAGCAGTTGTGTTTGGAAATTACTGGTGAAAATGGTAAATTATACTGTCGATTGGGTTTGTGTTTATGTTGTAATAACATTTCATTAGCTTCACAATGTTGCCCCAAAACCATGGACTCCCTTTCACACTGGGAGAATTATTTACGAAGAGATTTTGATTAAAAGAAAATCGCTGTAGCCATGTTATTCAACATTCAGAAGGCATATGATACTACTTGAAGCCATTCAGTACTAAAATCCTTACATCTTGATTATTTTTAAGGACACCTTTCCTATTTTTATTAGAATTTTTAATGGTGGACAAACATTCCAAATTCGTATAGACAATATTTATTATAAATCTTACAACTTTGATTGTAATGTATCCCAGGGTGGTGTTTTAAGTGTAACTCTTTTTATATTTACAATTAAGGACATAGTTGCCCAAATGTCACAGGGAGTGCAAAGTAGCCTATACGTGGACAATTTTATAACATCGAACAACATGTCACCTGCAAAGAATTCTAAATAATGCTAGAGAGTTATTGGGTCTTTGACTGGCCATACAGTACCGCATTACATTGAATCCCTCTCTCTGGTTATTATTATTATTATTGTTACTTGCTAAGCTACAACCCTAGTTGGAAAAGAAGGATGCTATAAGCCTAGGGGCTACAACAGGGATAATAGCCCAGTGAGGAAAGGAAACAAATAAAATATTTTAAAAACATTAGCAACGTAAATATCTCCTTTATAAACTATAAAAACTTTAACAAAACAAGAGAAAGAGAAATAAGATAGAATAGTGTGCTCGAGTGTACCCTCAAGCAAGAGAACTCTAACCCAAGACTGTGGAAGCCCATGGTGCAGAGGCTATGGCACTACTGAAAACTATAGAACAGTTGTTTGATTTTTGAGTGTCCCTCTCCTAGAAGAGCTACTTACCATAGCTAAAGAGTCTCTTCTATCTTTACCTAGAGGAAAGTGGCCACTGAACAATGACAGTGCAGTAGTCAACCACTTGGGTGAAGAAGAATTGTTTTGATAATCTCAGTGTTGTCAGGTGTATGAGGACAGAGGAGAATATGTAAAGAATAGGCCAAACTATTTGGTGTATGTGTAGGCAAAGGCTAAATGAACAGTAACCCAAGAGAAGGATCCAATGTAGTACTGTTTGGCCAGTCAAAGGACCCCATAACTCTTTAGCGGTAGTATCTCAATGGGTGGGTTGTGCCATGGCCAACCTATTATTATTATTATTATTATTATTATTATTATTATTATTATTATTATTTGTAATAATGAGTCTGTCAGTAATAAATTTAAACAAATAGAACCAAATGTTTCTTCGTGGGAATAATCAGAACAGAAAGATAAATGGACAGTAGTAATTTTAGCAAGATTGTGTATTGGTCATATGAAATTGCCCCATGAATTTTTAATGTGCTCACCTCATGAGGCACTTCCCAGATGCAGTGAATGTGTTTACTTTAGCCATTTGCCATATCTTTTAAGATTTTATTTTTTAGAAGACGGAGATATTTACAATATGTTTTGGTCTGAACAGTTTGTCTTACATTTCATTAGATTATGAGAGGTTTTCTGTTTTTAAAGTTGTCATGTTTGCAAGAAGTATAGATTTTGCAGATAAAATATAAATTTCTATTTATCGCAGATTTTCATTTTAATTTATTTTTTTATCTCTTGTGTTTACTGCATAATTATATTTTTTATTCGTTAGATTTGAATCATTCACAACATGCATAGAAGAAATTTTCAAGAATTTAGAATGGGAAAATTTAGGAATTAATATTAATAGGTAATACCTTAACAACTTGAGATTTGCAGGTGACATAGTTGTGTTTAGTGAATCGTGGGAGGAATTAAAAATGATGATTGGATTGAAAATGAATATGAGTAAAACCAAGATAATGTTCAGTGAAAATGCAGAGAAAACAAACAAGTTATGGACGAACCTCTTAAGATTGCTAATGAATATACGTGCTTAGGACAAACAGTAAGTGTTTTCCCAGGACATGAGACCAAAATTAAAAGAAGGGTAAGCATGTGATGGAAAATAGAGGATATTCTAGCATGTAGTAAAAAGAAATGGACATGGGAAGGACATATAAGGAAAATGACAGATAATAGGTGGACTTTAAGAATTACAGAATGGGTCCCTAGAGATTGTAAAAGAAGCAGGAGAAGGAAGAGAAGATATGGAATGGCGAACTAAGATAGATTGCTGGTGTGGACTGGAACAGAAAAACCATAAACCGATGAAAATGTATGGACATGTCTAAGAACTTTGTTCTGCAATGGACTAGTGATGACTGATGAAGATGATGGTATTTTGCCATCAGAATTTATTCTGGTAATTTCTGTTTGTGTCGAGAAATCTCCTTTTAATGATGTTAATTCCCTGACCTTGACCTTAACCTCAGTTTCTTTCCTTGGTCTGGACATCAGTGTTTTCCCTGATCTTCTCATCAGCCTTTTTCCCAGATCTGGATATCAGTTTTTTCCTGATGTTGACCACTTTTTTCTACTCACTTCTTGATATCGGTTTCTTTCCTTGGTTTTTATGTTAGTTTCTTTGCCTGATCTTGACATCAGTTTCTATCCTTGCACTTGACATCAGTTTCTTTCCTTGAACTTGACATTAGTTTCTTCCATTGTGCTTGGCATCAGTTTCTTTCCTTGAGCATGACATCAGTTTCTTTCTCTGATCTTGACATCAGTTTCTTTCCTTGAGCTTGACATCAGTTTCTTTCCCTGATCTTGACAGCAGTTTTTTTCCTTGAGCTTGACATCGGTTTCTTTCATTGATCTGGACTTCAGTTGCTTTCATTGAGCTTGACATCGGTTTCTTTCTCCTATTTTGACATCAATTTCTTTCCTTGAGCATAAAATCAGTTTCTTTCCCTGAACATGACATCAGTTTCTTTCCTTGAGCATGACATTGGTTTATTCCTAGATCTTGACATCAGTTTCTTTCCTTGAGCATAAAATCAGTTTCTTTCCTTGAGCATGACATTGGTTTATTCCTAGATCTTGACATCAGTTTCTTTCCTTGAGTTTGACCTCAGTTTCTTTCCCTGATCTTGACAGGAGTTTTTTTCCTTGTTGACATCGGTTTCTTTCATTGAGCTTGACATCGGTTTCTTTCCTTGAGCATAAAATTAGTTTTTTCCCTGAACATGACATCAGTTTCTTTCCTTGAGCATGACATTGGTTTATTCCTAGATCTTGACATCAGTTTCTTTCCTTGAGTTTGACATCAGTTTCTTTCCCTGATCTTGATTGACATCAGTTTCTTGACCAGAGCTTGACATTGGTTTCTTTCCTTCATCTTGACATCAGTTTTTCTCCTTGAGCTTGATATTGTTTTCTTTCCTTGAGTTTGACATCAGTTTCTTGACCAGAGCTTGATATTGGTTTCTTTCCTTGGGCTTGACATCGGCTTCTTTCCCTAATCTTGACATCAGTTTCTTTCCTTGAGTATGACATCAGTTTCTTTCCCTGATCTTGATTGACATCAGTTTCTTGACCAGAGCTTGATATTAGTTTCTTTCCTTGGGCTTGACATCGGCTTCTTTCCCTAAGCTTGACATCAGTTTCTTTCCTTGAGTTTGACATCAGTTTCTTTCCCTGATATTGATTGACATCAGTTTCTTGACCAGAGCTTGATATTGGTTTCTTTCCTTGGGCTTGACATCGGCTTCTTTCCCTAATCTTGACATCAGTTTCTTTCTCCCTAATCTTGACACTTCAGCTTGACATTGGTTCCTTTCCCTGTTCTTGACTCCAGTTTTTCCTTGAGCTTGAAATCAGTTTTGTTCCTTGAGCTTGAAATTGTTTCTTTCCTTGAGCTTGACAGAAGTTTCTTTCCCTGATCTTCACATGAGTTTTTTCCCTGAGCTTGACATTGGTTGCTTTCCTTGATCTTGACATCAGTTTCTTTCATTGAGTTTGACATGGGTTTTTTCCCTGATCTTGACATCAGTTTCTTTCCTTGAGATTGACATTGGTTTCTTTCCCTAATATTTGCTTCAGTTTCTTTCCTTGCTAGGATGCCAGAGAACCTGAAATCATTCATTCATTCCCTGAGCTTGATATTGTTTCCTTCCTTGAGCTTGACATCAGTTTCTTTCATGGAGCTTGAGTTGGGGTTTTTCTCTGATGTTGACATTAGTTTCTTTCCTTGAGCTTGACATCGGTTTCTTTTCCTAATATTTACATCAGTTTGTTTCCTTGCTAGGATGCCAGAGAACTTCAAATCATTCTTTCATTCCCTGAGCTTGACATTGGTTTTTTTCCTTGAGCTTGACATCAGTTTCTTTCCTTGTTAGGGTGCCAGAGAACTTCAAATCATTCATTCATTCCCTGAGCTTGACATTGTTTTTTTTTCCTTGAGCTTGACATCAGTTTCTTTCCTTGTTAGGATGCCAGAGAACTTCAAATCATTCATTCATTCCCTGAGCTGGACATTGGTTTTTTTCCTTGAGCTTGACATCAGTTTCTTTCCTTGGTAGGATGCCAGAGAACTTCAAATCATTCATTCATTCCCTGAGCTTGACATTGGTTTTTTTCCTTGAGCTTGACATCAGTTTCTTTCCTTGTTAGGGTGCCAGAGAACTTCAAATCATTCATTCATTCCCTGAGCTTGACATTGGTTTTTTTCTTGAGCTTGACATCAGTTTCTTTCCTTGTTAGGATGCCAGAGAACTTCAAATCATTCATTCATTCCCTGAGCTTGACATTGGTTTCTTTCCTTGAGCTTGACATCAGTTTCTTTCCTTGCTAGGATGCCAGAGAACTTCAAATCATTCATTCATTCCCTGAGCTTGACATTGGTTTCTTTCCTTGAGCTTCACATCAGTTTCTTTCCTTGCTAGGATGCCAGAGAACTTCAAATCATTCATTCATTCCCTGAGCTTGACATTGGTTTCTTTCCTTGAGCTTGACATCAGTTTCTTTCCTTGTTAGGATGCCAGAGAACTTCAAATCATTCATTCATTCCCTGAGCTTGACATTGGTTTCTTTCCTTGAGCTTGACATCAGTTTCTTTCCTTGGTAGGATGCCAGAGAACTTCAAATCATTCATTCATTCCCTGAGCTTGACATTGGTTTTTTTCCTTGAGCTTGACATCAGTTTCTTTCCTTGTTAGGGTGCCAGAGAACTTCAAATCATTCATTCATTCCCTGAGCTTGACATTGGTTTTTTTTTCCTTGAGCTTGACATCAGTTTCTTTCCTTGTTAGGATGCCAGAGAACTTCAAATCATTCATTCATTCCCTGAGCTGGACATTGGTTTTTTTCCTTGAGCTTGACATCAGTTTCTTTCCTTGGTAGGATGCCAGAGAACTTCAAATCATTCATTCATTCCCTGAGCTTGACATTGGTTTTTTTTCTTGAGCTTGACATCAGTTTCTTTCCTTGTTAGGATGCCAGAGAACTTCAAATCATTCATTCATTCCCTGAGCTTGACATTGGTTTCTTTCCTTGAGCTTGACATCAGTTTCTTTCCTTGCTAGGATGCCAGAGAACTTCAAATCATTCATTCATTCCCTGAGCTTGACATTGGTTTCTTTCCTTGAGCTTGACATCAGTTTCTTTCCTTGGTAGGATGCCAGAGAACTTCAAATCATTCATTCATTCCCTGAGCTTGACATTGGTTTCTTTCCTTGAGCTTGACATCAGTTTCTTTCCTTGTTAGGATGCCAGAGAACTTCAAATCATTCATTCATTCCCTGAGCTTGACATTGGTTTCTTTCCTTGAGCTTGACATCAGTTTCTTTCCTTGTTAGGATGCCAGAGAACTTCAAATCATTCATTCATTCCCTGAGCTTAACGTCGGTTTCTTTCCCTGAGCTTAACGTCGGTTTCTTTCCCTGAGCTTAACGTTGGTTTCTTTCCCTGAGCTTAACGTCGGTTTCTTTCCCTGAGCTTAACGTCAGTTTCTTTCCTTGAGCTTGGCATCGGTTTCTTTCCCTGATCTTGACATCAGTTTCCTTCTTTGAGCCTGTCATTGGTTTCTTTCCCTGATCTTGACATCAGTTTCTTTCCTTTAGCTTGGCATCGGTTTCTTGCCCTGATCTTTACATCAGTTTCCTTCTTTGAGCTTGTCATTGGTTTCTTTCCCTGATCTTGACATCAGTTTTTTTTTCCTTGAGCTTGGCATCAGTTTCTTTCCCTGATCTTTGCATCAGTTTCTTTCATTGAGCTTGACATTGTTTCTTTCCCTGACCTTGACTTTGTTTCCTTCTCTGATCTTGACATAAGTTTTTTTCATCGAGCTTGACATCTGTTTCTTTCCCTGATCTTTTGCATCAGTTTCTCTCATTGAACTTGACATTGTTTCTTTCCCTGAACTTGACTTTGTTTCTTTCCTTGATCTTCACATCAGTTTCTTTCATTGAGCTTGACATTGTTTCTTTCCCTGAACTTGACTTTGTTTCTTTCCCTGATCTTGACATTAGTTTCTTTCATTGAGCTTGACATCAGTTTCTTTCCCTGATCTTGACATTGGTTTGTTTCCCTAAACTTGATTTTGTTTCTTTCATTGATCTTGACATCGGTTTCTTTCCCTGATCTTGACATCTGTTTCTTTCCTTGAGCTTTTCATTGGTTTCTTTCCCTGGTCTTGATATCAGTTTCTTTCCTTGAGTTTGACATCAGTTTCTTATCCTGATATTGACATGGGTTTCTTTCCCTGATGACATTGGTTTCTTTCCCTGATTTTGACATCGGTTTCATTCCGTGAGTTTGACATCAGTTTCTTATCCTAATCTTGACATGGGTTTCTTTCCCAGAGCTTGACATTGGTTTTTTTTCCTGATCTTGACATCAGTTTCTTTCCTTGAGCTTGACCTCTGTTTCTTTCCCTGATTTTGACATCAGTTTCATTCCTTTAGCTTGACGTTGGTTTCTTTCCTTGATCTTGACATCAGTTTCTTTCCTTGAGCTTGTCATTGGTTTCTTTCCCTGATCTTGACATCAGTTTCTTTCCTTGAGTTTGACATCGGTTTCTTATCCTGATATTGATATCAGTTTCTTTCCCAGAGCTTGAAATTGTTTCTTTTCCCTGCTCTTGACTTCAGTTTCATTCCTTGAGCTTGAAATCTGTGTCATTCCTTGAGCTTGACATTAGTTTATTTCCCTGATCTTGTCATTAGTTTCGTATTGTATCAAGATTAATTTTCATTAGTTTTCTACAAGGCCCTTTTGTTTACAAAATGCCTTTGCATATGCTTGATGAAACAATGTTTTACTCCATGTTTTAAAAATTAATTTATGTTACGCATGTTATCTTTAGTGACATTCAGCCCAGACTTCGCATAAGACATAAGTTTTTCAGCTTTGTGGTATGGCCATATTAACAAATAAAAGCAACAACTCAGACTATAGTTGTTTATCCAATTTTTTTTTTATAACAGCTGGACACATACGAACGAACCCCTTCATCAGTTCTTTACTACATAATTTTTTATCTGTAATTTCACTTAATCAATTTTTCCTTTTTCATCTTTCATCTATTCTCAGTCGTCTTTATTTAATGATAAGTGTAGGAACATTTTACTATTGCATTGTTGATTACATCTATGCTTATCCCTTAAACCCTTGGTTTAAAGTTTAAAGGCCGCTCATAAATGGCAGAGGCAAGAGACAGTGACATTGTCTTATCAAGCAGGACTAGGCTATGCCCTAGAGGCTGACCATATATACATTTGATCAGTGCCCAAGCCCCCTCTCCACCAAAGGTAGGACAAAGGAGGGCTAGGCAATGGCTGCTGATGGCTCAGCAGATAGACCTATTGGCTCCCCCAAACCCCCCATTCTTAGCTCATAAGGATGGTGAGGTTGCAGTGACCAAGGGAACTAACGAGTTTGAGCGGGACTCGAACCCCAGCCTGACGATCACCAGTCAAGGACGTTACCACATTGGCCTCCAATAAGATGTATTTCACTTTTATTATTAAGTTACAATGTGTGTTAAGGGACTTGATATATAAGACATTAAATAGTTAAAAACTAATGAAATAAACATTTCATTTGAGGGTTAAATTTTTTTTCTTAAATTAATAAATAATTAGAATCATTTGTCCAAATATTCATAATAACAAATTCTATATGTGCCTTATAGCCTATATTTCAGTTTGGTTTATTGGATTCAAATCAAACGAACGTTTTCCTTTGTTTTCCATTCTCAGTTTAAATGAATTCAAGGCAATTTATTTCAGTAACGGCTTTCTTCCCTTCTCGCCACACCACAATTCTTGCTGCCACCAGGTGTCCTTAATGTCTTTGTTATACGTTTGATTCTTGCGTTTTCAGGAGTGATAGTATGATGCTACTACTACTACTACTACTACTACTACTACTACTACTAGGTCTTTTGAAGTTATGTTTGACTCATTGGGCTGCCATCATTTCAATAATAATAAGATTATTACTACTACTACTACTACTATTACTACTACAACCAGCTCTGTTGGAGTCAAGTTTGACTTACTGGTCCAGAAAATTTTTATCCAACTTTATTATATGTTTGTTTCTTACGTTTTGAGTAGTATTGAATGCTGCTGCTACTAAAGTACACTATCACCCGTTTGACTCATTGAGCTGGTAAATCGCTATTCGCTTGATACTACTACTACTACTACTACTACTACTACTACTACTACTACTACTACTACTACTACTACTACTACTACTACTTCCTAATCGGGTAGTTTAATCGGTAGAACTTCATAAGTACAAACTTGTAACAATTAATTATGTTGAACAGCCTGACATGTCTATTATTATTATTTATATATGAAAGATCTGTTTTAATGTAGCTGTTATTAAAATCTTTTATTTGAATTGTTTAGTACTTCTCATATACAGTAGTTCATTTATTTCCTTATTTCCTTTCCATGCTGGGTTATTTTTTCCTATTTGGACCCCTTGGGCTTATAGCATCCTGCTTATCCAAGTAAGGTTATAGCTTAGTTAGTGATGATAATAATGATAATAATAGTTTTGTGAGTCAAGTTTAATTTCCGCCCCTTTAATGATAACAAAACTGCTACTACTACTACTACTACTACTACTACTACTACTACTACTACTACTACTGCGTTGGAAGTAACGATTGAATTTAATGCAAAATGAAGCCAGGTCGTCCTAAGTGGGGAATGAATTAGTTGAAAAAGCTCGAGCAAGGTATTACAAAAATCCAAAACCAATCGTTCGGATAGTGGATAGGTGTAGGCTGCAAATGAAGACCTCAGCCAAATCTACGTAATTATAGGGAGTTTTTATCAAGGTCATGACGCAAAAACATTCATGATATTTATGCTAATTTTTGCAAACGTGCTTTTTAATCCAATTACAGTATGTGAAGCCAGGAAACACTTTTAAAGCAAAGGCTTCGTCCAAAAGCGGAATGGCCTTTGTTAAATAA
>NC_090735.1:71620968-71640968 GCF_036898095.1 Palaemon carinicauda | reverse complement strand
AAGACCGAAGTCCCCGCGAAATATTTTCCGGGAGGTCCTCTTCTAATTCGTCCTTCGGCGTGGTGACCTCTCCTGAAGGACACTCCTCGACCACACCTCCTTCAGTGCCATCGCTCGTCGTGTCTCCCAGTGACTTCTTTGGAGAAGAAGGCAGAGGCGGCCCCAATTTTTGGTTGACACAACCCACTCCTCCGTCGTCGCTTTCGACGACCTCATCCTTGGGCGTGCCAGTGTCGCCTGAGATCCTGCTGAACTCCAGACCAAGCTCTGTCTCTACTGCTTCCATAGAGCCATCTTCTTCTTCGTCGGTATCCTTTCATAGCTGTAGTAGCGGCGGGGCTTCGATTGGCAGGCCGGAAAGAGAGAAGATCAGTGACAAAAACAGTACTGCCATTGCCACTAACAATTACGGCTGGTTGGGCTGTGGTCGGAAGTCCACTATGTTGGGGATGGTGGTAGCGGCAGTCGGCAATTGCATGCGATCAGTGGAGCCTGCCCAGAGTAACCTGATTGACGAACCAGAGTTCGTGGCCGAAGCTCAGGAGGAAGTCGTCGGATCTCCCACGATTGTTCGCGTCTTAGGCGGACGAATGGTCGACGCTGCCCTACAAGACGGCAACGGAACTGGTCGCAATCTAAGCGTAATAGGAGAATACTCCGGTTTTGTGGAGTCGTCGTATTACGGCGGTGCTTCGCACTCGAGAGATATACCGATTATTCACCAGACTGTGCTAGAAGAGGAAGGGGAAACCACCCAAAACAATAACAATGTCCGACACAAGAAAAGCAAAGGGAGGGCGGGTGGCTCATCCGCTAGTCGCCGTCCCTTGATTTTGAAGTTTGGTTCTAATCGCTCGTCCTCTCTGCCATCCAATGGTTACGGAAAGCATTCCAAATATAATTCAGGTTTGTGGGTTTGTTTATTAGTACAGTATATTTAGAGGCTGTTCATATTTTATTGCTTAATATTGCATGTAACTTGCATTTTTCTTTCCCAGAGTTATCCCTACATTAAAGGGTCAATTTCCTGTTGCGACTTCTCCAATGCCTTCTATCAAAGGTGTCTTCTTCCACCAAACCTTCTTTCTCCATATTATTCACCTAACTCACCAAGATTGCCTCCCTCTCGATCTTTTCCCCCGAACATGTTCCTTCCAAGCCCTCCTAACTCCTTTCCCACCATCCATCATCAACACGTGCTCGCACCATCTCTGTCATAACACTTATAACCTCTGTAATCTTCACTACGCCTACCATTCTTCTTATTTGATCATTTTCCAATCTTTCAACTGTGATATTCCCATAATCCACATCAGCATCACATGCAACCTTAATTGATTTCCCGCAAAGGTTTAAGTGGCCATTTGAATGTAGACTAGGCTGTGTCGACTTCGTTTTATTATCTATTTCATCGAAACATGATGAAAGTATCGCACTGGTAGATATTTGATAAGTTTAGTCGATCTAGTCATTCTTCCCAATACGTTTGTGTGTAATAACTTGGACTAATTGTGCCAATTTTATTATTGTGTAAATATAAGGTTGGATATTGTATTTAGTGTACTATTGTAAATGTAAGGTTAGATATTGTATTTAGTTTAAGATACCAGATTTTAATCGTATACTGTATATGCTGTTATGTCAGCTGTATTGTTTAATATTTAATTGTGCAAGTATGTCTTATTCGCAGGTGCTAAAGTACCTGGCCTTTCTTATTAACAAGTTGCATTAAGTTCTAATGATTAAAATCATACCACCACACATTTGATATGGTAGGAGGAAAATATTCTATATTTTTATATGAAAATAATCTCTCTCTCTCTCTCTCTCTCTCTCTCTCTCTCTCTCTCTCTCTCTCTCTCTCTCTCTCTCTCTCTCTCTCTCTCTCTCAAGAGAAAGAGAATGATATTGAACCCCCATTCTTTTTCGCGGTGTCAGTCATTTGTCCTTTTTTATGCACTTTAAAGTACCGTATTGCTTTTTTCTTCCTCCCGTAATATATAATGGGGAATCCAATAACTCCATAGCTCATAAGGGCTAACATTGGATTCTGTATGGGATATGCTCGCTAATCGTCATATTATGTGTTTGTTCATGTTGTAGACAGTAGTTTTGTCATGATCCTTTCTTGCCAGAGAAAATCAATTAACAGACAAGAACTCTGCAGTAGGCTAATGGTTTTGGTGCCTGATTTCTTTCACTAATGCATTTAACTGAATTAAAAAGGGATTTTTTTTTTCATTTTTATTTTGAAAGGTGATGTGTTAATGCAAATTGAAATTAGAGTGATATTCAGGGGTCTGTTTTGGGCAAGACTAATTGGGCAAGGGCGAGAAGGAATGAGGTAAGGTGACTTGACGGGCCCTTTTAGGCCCACGTAAAGGAAAAATGGTGACACGCAATGTACATAAGAGTCATGGCACATGTTGATTAATTTTAATATCCCTTATATAGTAAAGAGCATGTGTGTGTGGATGATATATATATATATATATATATATATATATATATATATATATATATATATATATATATATATATATATAAAATATATATATAATATATATATATATAATATATATATATATATATATATATATATATATATATATATATATATATATATATATATATATATATATATAGAGAGAGAGAGAGAGAGAGAGAGAGAGAGAGAGAGAGTTAATCTACTTAATGATGTAACAATGTCAAACAAGTTAAAGTCGAGCGACCAATAGAATGATGAGAAGCAGAAGTTGTCTAGATCTAATGATAGATAGAAAAAACAAATTTTACGAAAAAAAATCTGACGAGTTTTGTTCAGCAATACAAAATAGGTACTCCCAGTTACATGGTGATATGGAAGCAAGTAAAGATGAAATAAATAGTAATTTAACCAAATTTGTATTGGATTTAGTACAAAAGATCGGTGGAAAAGTTCCTAAACGAAATCAAGGAAAGTTATCAGAAAAGACCAAAAGCCTGATAAAGAAAAGGTTGGAAATGAGGATAAAATCCCACTGAGATGAAATAGAGTTAGCAGAACTATCCAAAACAATAAATAACCTTAAAGACAAGACATGCGTAAACGCAATCATACCAAAGAAAGGAAGAAGCGTTGAATTGATGAAAAGACAACTTGGAACAGGATGCCAATAGATGTTTGCTTTAAAGGATGGATATGGAAATATCAACGAAAGAGATGGAGTGAAAAAAATTGGAGAGGATTTCTATGCAATGCTATACAATAGTGATATAAGAAATAACTTTGCCTAAAGAAATAATGAAACGCCTGAGGTGGTACCAAAAGTAACAGTAAGAGAAGTAAAGAAAGCATTAGAAGGCTTGAAAAGAAGCCAAGCAGCAAGAGAAGATGACTTAACAATTGATTTGATAATAGATTGAGGAGATTTCATAGTGCTGAACTTTTCACAAAATATCTGCAAGAAAGCTTTATACCTACAGGTTGGAAAAACTTTATCATTATACTAATTTCCAAAAATGGAAACACTAAGACCTGAAAAATTATCGCCCAATAAGTTTACTGTCAGTATTATGTAAGATATTTACAAAGATCATATCAGGCTAAATGGAAAGACAGTTAGACTTGATCAACTAAGAGACCCGGCTGGATTTAGAAGCGATTATTCAACAACTGGCCATATTCATGGAATTGACCAACTTATGAAAAAATCAGGCGAATATGACAGATCACTATGTATGGTATTTATATACTATACGAAAGCTTTTGATTCTGCCAACATTTCAGAGTAATAAAAGCCCTTCAAAGACAAAGAATAGATAAATCTTTTGTTAGAACCTTTCAAGATAGCTATACACTTAGTAGAGCAATCCTAAAACTACATAAAGCTAGTGAGAAAATCCCAATTGAGAAAGGAGTTGGACAGGGAAACCCCATCTCTTGAATTATTCACTGCATTCCTGAGAGAAGTTTTTAAGAGTTTGGATTGGGAACCTGTACAAGTTAATATTAAGGGGGAATACCTTATCAACTTGAGATTTGCAGATGATAGTTGTAGGACTGAAAATTAATATGAGTTAAACTAAGATGAATTTCAATGAAAATGCAGAGGCAACGAATAAGGTTATGGATGAACCGCTAGAAATTGTTAATTAGTATAGATATTCAAGACAGACAGAAAGTGTTTCCCCAAGACATGAGACTGAAATTAAAAGAAAGATAAGCATATGATGGAGAACTTTGGTAAACAATGATATGTAGAAAATGCCACTTTCTTTAAAAAGAAAAGTGTTAGATTAGATGGTCTTACCAGTTTTAAGTTAAGTATGGGAAACTTGGAACCTACAAAAGCCTTGGAACATAAGCTAGTTACAACGTAAAGAGCTTTGGAAAGAATAATGATGGGAATTAAACTAAGAGACAAAAAAAGAGTAACATGGATACGAGAGCTATTTAAAATAGAGAATATTTTAACATCTTTACTTACTTTACTTTGATGGCTGCTTTTCCGGTCCCATACAGCAGGGTAACCCCAATTTTCACAGGACCTCCACTGTCGTTTTACCTTGTTCGTTCAGGTACTTTACGTTTCATATCGCATATTGTTCATTTACTGTTAAATCGCCACTGCTGCAAAAAAGAAACTAGTGTTTGTTCTAGGAGATTTATAGATTGTTACAAAGGACGTTTTTTTTTTTTTGGCGTAAAGTTTATTTCTATATATTCAAAGCTTGTTACACTAGTTCTACTCTTGGTATGTGAAAGAAGGCGTGTGGGGGATGGGTTAATTTCAGTGATCTTTGCCTTGTCCAACCATGTTTCAGATAATGCTATCATATCCAAATATTTCTCGTTTATCGTGTAAGAAAAGAAATGGACATAGGCAGGACAAAAGGAGAATTATACACTGTGATATATATATATATATATATATATATATATATATATATATATATATATATATATATATATATATATATATATATATAGATAGAAAGATAGGTAGTAAGTTGGCCAGGGCTCCAGCCACCCGTTGAGATACTACCGCTAGAGAGTTATGGGGGTCCTTTGACTGGCCAGACTGTACTTCATTGGATCATTCTCTCTGGTTACGGTTCCCTTTTCTTTTGCCTACACATACACTGAATAGTCTAGCCCAGGGATGGGGAACCTGTGGCCTTAAGGCCGCATAATGGCCTTCTGGACCATCAAGTGCGGCCTTCTACGGTCTTTGATATATGCACAGTATGTGTAGTATATTTCTGCTTTGACACTGAATATTGTGTGTTTGAAATCATTCTACTGAATGTACTCATACAAATATGCACACACAGACAATAGGGAAGTTGTGTTTAGTGATGTACCTCCCAGAGAATGGATGCAATTTTTCTTTGAATTCAATGAATCCTAACTTAATACACTAGCAGTTTTTCCTTGTCAGCTGCAACAGCTGTTGTAGCTGACAAGGAAAAACTGCTAGTTGCAGTGAGTGAGTGATTTAACGTATGATAGACGAGAGAGTTCCTGTTTTATCCATCTCCTCACTGTGATCTATGTTAGTTTTAAATGAGTCAACAGGTTCCAGATTTTTGTCCTAAAAATATATTATTTGTGCTTTCACTGATGAGTTTTGATTGTATGAAAAACAGCTTCCCTTAGGTAACCTTATCGCAAGGAGAAGAACAGACATTTTAACAACTTGAGTAAGCAATTTCACAAAGGAGAACTAAATTTTATTTCCTTATTATTATAAGTTATGCACTGATGGTATTCCAGCTTGTTGGCTAAAAACTAGGGATTTATTGAAAATCTTAAGAAAGCAAATAATTGATTTTTTTTTTCAAAGAAAACGGCTAAGTGTGTTTAAACAGATACAATTTTTTACTGGGATGTTGCATTTTTATGAGATGGGATTGTTTGAAAAGCACCTAATTGCCAATATAAAATATTTGAAAAGGTTATATTGTTGATATTTATAATCTTTCTTTTCCAAAAGATTAATATTATTTTATTCATCACTTCAATACAAAGAACCTACTTGCTTAATTAAAGTAATTTGAAAATGACATGCTTTCGATATTATTCATTTACTTACGGTAGTTTGAAAACTACCCAAACTTGAAAGAAATATTTTAAAATTTAGCTTTCAATATAATTCATTTACTGATTACTTGTATAAAAGATACTTGATTAAAATATTTGAAATTGGGATGCTTTAAATTTTTATAAACCTGTCACTCTTTCTTTAGATTATTAATAAATTACTTGGAAGATAAAGTAACCAACAAAAATTCTATATGGCCTTAAGGAGCATTAAGGAATTGCAAGATGGCCTTCATCCAAAAAAGGGTTCCCCACCCCTGGTCTAGCCTATTCATTACAGATTCTCCTCTGTCCTCATACACCTGACAACACTGAGATTACTAAACAATTCTTCTTCACCCAAGGGGTTAACTACTGCACTGTAATTGTTCAGTGGCTACTTTCCTCTTGGTAAGGGTAGAAGAGAGACTTTAACTATGGTAAGCAGCTCTTCTGGGAGAAGGACACTCCAAAATCAAACCGTTATTCTCTAGTCTTGGGTAGTGCCTTAGCCTCTGTACCATGGTCGTCCACTGTTTGGGGTTAGAGTTCTCCTGCTTGAGGGTACTCTCGGGCACACTATTCTATCTAATTTCTCCTCCTCTTGTTTTGTTGAAATTTTTATAGTTTATATAGGAAATATTTATTTTTATGTTACTGCTCTTAAGATATTTTATTTTTCCGTGTTTCTTTTCCTCACTGGGCTATTTTCCCTGTTGGGTCCCCTGTGTTTATAACATTTTGCTTTTCCAACTAAGGTTGTAGCTTAGCAAGTATATATATATATATATATATATATATATATATATATATATATATATATATATATATATATATATATATATATATATATGTATATATATATATATATATACATGTATATATATATATATATATATATATATATATATATATATATATATATATATATATATATATAAAATCATGCTGAGTGGCATTGCCAAACGTATAATTATTTGGTGTGTCTAGTTCCCTCTAGTAGGGGGAGAGGAAGTAGTCGTGCCCTGGTGAGATGGGTTATCCTGAGAGGCAGTCTCTGAAGCCACAATCTACCACAAATTGCTCAAACTGCCGTGTTGTAGTTAAAAGAGTGGGGTGAGGCGGGAAGGATTGAATCTGTGTGTATGCTTATCTAATATTAAATCGTCATTTTTGACTGCTCCGGTACACTAGTATCCATATATTCATCGACTGTCAGAATTGTTTTTTTTTACCGATTTACTAAAGCTTATCACTTCGGCCTATCTTTCAAGTTTTTTTTTAAGTAGAGTTACCCAGATCAAGGACGTGGTCCGTGGAGAGTGATAGAAAATTTGCTAATACTTTCTTACAAGGACCCAGTTAAGATAAACCTATTTATCATTTCTGAGTGGGAATACCTCAATATGGTGAAGGGCTGGGTATGTGTATTGCCATGATCAGCAAAGCTTTGCTAGTCACTAGTCAAGGCCAATCAAGTAGATTGGTTTGCTGTCAGCGATCAGATGAAAATCTACCCGCGTGGTGATGACAACTGGCCAAACCCCATACAGGAATTGAGACGTCTGAGGCCATTGTCCTGTAGGGGATTAGCTACGGCTGCATGAGACCGATGGTTTAAGCTTTGGCGGCCAGTCTCTAGGGTATTTTCACTGTTCGTTGCCTCTGCCATTCATTAGCGACATTTAACTGAAGATAGCGCATTACTTCATAGGGATACAAGGATTTGCTAGCTATTGAAATATTCGCTTGGTTGCAATTCAGAGTGGTTGACGTATTTTAATCGTTCTCGGATAATATTCTCCATATATTTCTATTCCTACTTTGAATGTGTAAGATGCTGAATGCTATCCCTTTCTGAGTGACGGAATACCTCAACGTGGTGAAAGGGTTTGCGTATCGCCATGATGAGCAAAGCTGTACAAGTCAGGACCACCCCTACTAGGTTGGTTTGTTGTGAGCAATTAGAGCAATATCCCCCACCATCACCAATCTGCAGTGGCCAGCGTGATGTTGAAACCTGACCAAACCCCAGACAAGACCAAGATATGTTTAAAGCTTTAAAGGTGTAAAGACCTCTCATGAATATCAGAGGCAAGGGATAGTGACATTGTCTTATCAAGCAGGACAATGCCCCAGAGACTGACCATATATTCATATGATCAGCCCTCAAGCCCAAGCTAGGACCAAGGAGGGCCAGACAATGGCTCCTGATGACTCAGCATATAGACCTATAGGCTTCCCAAAACCCCCATCCTTGGCTCACATGGATGGTGAGATTGCAGCGACCGGATGAACTAACGAGTTTGAGCGGGACTCGAACCCCAGTCTGGCGATCACCAGTCAGGGACTTTACCACATAGGCCACCACAACCCTTTGTCTGACAGTGGACTAGAAACTGCTGCATTTGCTACTGCTGTTGAATATTATTATGGCAGCCTACTAAGTTCCATGACAAGGAAAACGAAGCTCACATTGAGATGAAGTACAGTGCTCTGTAATCTTTTGGAATTAACCTTGAGACCAAATATAGTGGTCTATAATTATTTGGACATAATCATGAACAATGCTATATGTAATGTTTTTAATCAAGAATATTTGCAAAAGCAGTAGGGATAAAAAGATGTCAGTTGGTGAAATGTGTAGTTGTTAGTTTAATATTTCTGTTAAAATGATTCAATTCTACCCTGAGATTATATTTTAATAATACCGGTATATAATCTGTAACAGAACTCTCTCTCTCTCTCTCTCTCTCTCTCTCTCTCTCTCTCTCTCTCTCTCTCTCGGGAAATTAGATCTTAAGGTTCCTGAATCTTTCACCAATTTCAGTGGCATTCACAAATGCAGACAAAAGGCTTTTGCTTGTAAGAAGAAGGTATCAAGGGCTGAGTGATCTCTGAGGAATCCAAACCAAAGGGGTAGAAATCTTTTCCTATTTTCCAGTTTTATTTTGTTGAAACTCGTAGCTTTATCAATACAAGTATAGTTTAAAACTCTTTGGTTTTAAATTATAGTATTTAGATTGTATTGAAGTTTATAAGCTCTGTGAAATTGTTTATTTCTATGTGCATATGAGTATTTTTTTTATCCGTTAGAGTGTTTTAATTATTTATAATTACAATAACAACAAAAATCCTTGAAATCGTGGTGTTTTATTGGTCTGAGGTCGTTAATAGGGTAAAGGCTTATCAACCCTGTCTTTCGATCTTGTATTCATGACGAAATGCGAGCGTCAATGGATATTTATTATCGGATCTTGAGTTCTGGTAATCATGATAAGTAGTACGGTAACTATGGGGTCATTCTAACACCTTGAGCTATCTCTTTGAGTAAAAAATCGGATGGAATCAGCGTGACTTGTCTAATAATAATGATGATGTTAATTTGTGTTCGAGGACTTCAATATTCATTATCACCAGTCGTAACTAGTCCACTGCATGACAAAGGCCTCAGACATGTCCTTCCGCCCCCGTCTGTTAATGACTGGTGATGAGGATATATATATATATATATATATATATATATATATATATATATTATATATATATATATATATATATATATATATATATGTGTGTGTGTGTATATATATATATATATATATATATATATATATATATATATATATATATATATATATATATATATATATATATATATATACACACACACATATATATATATATATATATATATATATATATATATATATATATATATATATATATATATATATATATATATATATATATATTCATTCATCATCACCAGTCGTAACTAGTCCACTGCAGGACAAAGGCCTCAGACATGCCCTCCTACTCCCGTCTGCTTATGTTCTTTCTATGGCAGTCTGTATCCGCAAATTTTGTTTGTTCATCAATATATCGTATTCTTTTGCTTCCCCTGCTTCTTTTGCAATATCTAGGGATCCATTCTGTTATTCTTGATTTTCATGTATTATCTGTCATTTTCATTATATGTCCTGTCTATGTCCATTTCCTTATCTTACATGTTGAAATATCATCTATGTTAGTTTGCTCTCGTATCCATGTTGATCTTTTAGGTCACACACACACACACACACACACACACACACACACACACACATATACACACATATATATATATATATATATATATATATATATATATATATATATATATATATATATATATATATTACTAGCTAGGCTACAAGCCTACAACCATAGTTTGAAACGCAGGATGCTATAAGCCCAAAAGCTCCAACAGGGAAAAATAACCTAGCGAGGAAAGGAAATAAGGAAATGAATAAACTATATGAGAAAAAGATGAAAATTTAAAATAATATATTTTAAGATAAGTAACAACTTGAACAGATATTTCACATATAACAATAAAAGATTTATGTCACCCTCTTCAACATGAAAACATTTGCTGCAAGTTAGAACTTTTGAAGTTCTTCCAATTCAACTACCCGATTAGGAAGATCATTCCACAACTTGGTCACAGCTGGAATAAAACTTCTAGAATACTATGTAGTATTGCGCCTCATGATGGAGAAAGCCTGGCTATTAGAATTAACTGCATACCTAATATTACGAACAGGATGGTACTGTCATAGAAGATTTGAATGTAAAGGATTGTCAGAATTATGGAAAATCTTATGCAACATGCATAATGAACTAATTGAACGATGGTACCATTGATTAATATCTAATCAGCAATAAGAGATTTAATAGACCGTAAGTTCCTGTCCAACAAATTAAGATGAGAATCAGCAGCTGAAGACCAAACAGGAGAACAGTACTCGAAACAGGGTAGAATGAAACAATAAAAACTTTTTCAGACTAGATTGATCACCGAAAGCCTTACAAGTCTTTCTCAATAAGCCATTTTTTTGTGCAATTAAAGAAGACACAGACCTAATGTTTTTCTCAAAAGTAAATTTGCTGTCGAGAATCGCACCTAAAATTTTGATTCATGCAAAGTTAAAGAAACATTATCAATGCTGAGATCCGGATGTTGAGGAGCAACTGCCCTCGACCTACTTGCAGTCATAATTTGAGTTTTGTTAGGATTCAACTTCATGCCGCATATTTTGCACCATGCACTAATAATTAGCTAGATCTATATTAAGGGATTCAGCGACCCTTGATCTACATTCAGGAGATGGAAATGATGCAATTAGAGTAGCATCATCTGTATATGTAACGAGCTTGTTTTTATAGGCCAATCTACATGTTATGTGTTTATAGTATGAAAAGTAATGGACCAAGAACACTGCTATGAGAACACTAGTTTTCCTATTCCTCAACTCACTTTGGTGACCATCAACAACAACTCTGCGATTTATTGCTTAAAAATTCAATAATGAGGCCAAGAAACAACCCACCCACTCCCAGCATTTTGAATTTGGAAACAAGGGCCTCATGATTAATACGGTCAAAGGCAGCACTAGAATTCAAGGCAAATCATACTAACTTCCTGACCACAATCAAGGGATTTCTGTACAGCATTGGAGATTGTAAGAAGGGCATCTCATGCTCTAAGGCCGTTACGAAAGCCAGATTACAAACTAGGGAACAAATGATTATTAACTTCGGCAAACCTATTTAGGCATTTCACTAAAGAGACGTTCAAAAACATTAGATAATATGGGAGTTATGGAAATTGGGTGGAGATCAGCTACCACAAACACATTTACATACTAGAGTAATATCCCCAAATCTCCAACAACTGCTAAAAGCTCTTCTTCTTGCTAACTTGTGCAAAATAGCAGATAACTTTGGAGCTAATAAATCTGCAGTCTTTGTAAAAACAAAGGAAAATACTATTTGGGACTACACCTCCATAAGCATCAAGGTACATCACGAGAGCTTTAATTTCACGACATCGAAAAGCTAAACTAGCTAGTTTAGCCTCAGGAACACAAGAATGAGGAAGATTAAGTTTCTCACTACTCATCATCTACACCGAAGCGTGCAGATTTAAGGGTAGGCCACCACTTAGATTTCTGTGTTGTACCAGAAATGGTTTCTTTCATGGTTAAATTGTAATCCTTTTCAATTGAAGCATAAACTCTGAGCAAAATCTCTAAGCTTTAGAGTATAGTTATTCCAAGTCAAATCTGATCTGTTACCCTTCGAAAGATGATATGCCTCCTGCTTCTCTAAATAAGCACATCTACAATCATTATTGAACCAGTGGTTGTCTTTCACCAGGTACCTCAACACAAGTGAGGGGGTAATACGCATATCAATTATGTTGACTAGATTTTCATTCAAAGGAGTAACAGGATCAACACTATTATACAATGGTGACCAATTCAAGCCCAAACGATCACTCTCTAAATGCCATTCCAATCTGCTTGAGATTTTGTGTAAACCTTACATAAGTATGATACCTCAGGGACTAGCTGCTCAGTCTTGACTGTTAATGAAATCAAGGCATGATCAGATGTCCCAACTGAAGAGCCAACCTTACTTGTCATAACGCCATGGGAGTCTGTGTATACATGGTCCAAGTAATTACCAGACCTGTAAGTAGCTTCACTTATGATTTGCTCATAGCCTTAATCAGGGGTAAAATCCAAAGCCATGGTAATCAGTAGGAGAAACAGAATTTAACCACTCACAATGGTGAGCATTTAAATCACCAACAAAAACAAAAGAGGTTTTCTATCAACATCTTGTTTCTTAGCTATAATGGTAAGAAGACAGTCGAAGATGGAATCATCCATGTCTGGATTCCAGAAGATCGAACGCAAATAGAACTTGTTATGCCTGCCACAAACTTTTATTACCCGAATCTCATGACATCCACATTTATAGTAGGACTTCTGAAAAGCAGGGTACCCAGTCTTAACATTCACTGCCATTCCACTGGTCCAAGGAATGGCATCCCGTTTCAGAATTATTAGCTTCTTAAAACCAGTTATAAGGAGCTCAGATGAGTGCTTCACATTAGGAACCAAATTTTTCTATCATAAAAGAATATACTGTCTGGATGCAATTGTAATTTCTTTAATATTAGCATGAAGACCTTGAATATTTCAATACAGTTGACGACACTGACGAAGAATAGGACGTACTGGTCCCATATTTCGCTCAATGTCTCTAAAAGCAGAAGAATTAATGGCCATATAAAAGATACATAATACTTGAAAACTAAATTAACAACAAT
Source organism: Palaemon carinicauda (assembly GCF_036898095.1). NCBI lineage: Eukaryota > Metazoa > Arthropoda > Malacostraca > Decapoda > Palaemonidae > Palaemon > Palaemon carinicauda. The sequence continues at coordinate 71,627,739 of NC_090735.1, read as the reverse complement.
GATAACAAAAACAATATGTACAGAAATATAAATAATGATTGCTAAAACTCTTAGACTAGAAGAAAAGTCGAAAAAAACTGGTCAACATGGAGGAATCTATACACCATGCAAGGCGAAAAACCTACCAGGCTAGCCATTTCAACTGAAGGGAGGACAGTAAGGATGGTTTTGAAAAGAAAAAGAAACAAGGAAATGACAACCTCTTGATAAACCGTCAGGCATCCATGGCCCTTTTATTTTATATTAAAAAAAAAGACTAAGAGAAAAAAAAAAGACGATAGAATATAAAAAGGAGACTAAGAAAAAAAATTGATTGCTGGAAGTTTTCGAGGAAGTAATGAAAATTACAAGGTTGAGCATTTTAAGTATTTCACTTTGATAGTGAGGTCAAAAGAAAAAAAAAAAAAAAAGCCAGGAATGACTGGAAAGAATATTTAGACAGGAAAGTAGGTGAGGCTGACAAAGCTATGAAAACAGGGAGTTGTTATTGTGAAAGAATTGCTCATAGAATTATTAATGAAATCTCTACTGGGACATGGAAGAATCATTGTTGGATGGAACGCTTTGGTGAGGTCATGGAATGGAGATATGAAGGGAATAATTTTATTGATATACCTGAATCTGAGAATGACCTCGTGCCCATGATTGAATTCTTTGTGTTTGAAGTCGAAGCTATCTTTAAAAATACAGAGATGGAAAGTCTCTGGATACAGTAGAATAACTGCTGAAATGAAATTGGCTGAAAATGAAGTGACTCAGAATACTTATAAGTTTATTCTGTAGAAAGTGTCGTGAGGAGGCGAAGCTGATGAATGAGAGCTAGGAGTGTTAGTGAAAATGGTAATAAAAGGAGATCTGACTGATTTCAATAACTACAGAGGCATCACACTTACGTCAGTTATCATGAAAATATATAGTATGCTCATTCTCAGAAATATTGATGAAAAGCTGAGAAACGAGCAAGCAGGATTTAGAAAAGGTAGAAGTTGTACTGACTAAATTTTCCTTTCAAGACATGTGGTACTGAAGTGTGTAGAATATAGAAATCCTCTTTTGACGGCCTTTGTGGACCATGTAAAAGCCTTTGATGAAGTGCAGCGGCCAATTTTGTGGAGAGTCCTGCGTTATTATGGAGTTTATCTTAAATATATATATATATTTGATTGTCTGTTTATGAGCATAGCAATTGCAAAGTTAATGTTAGTGAAGTCCTATCAAATTAATTTCCATTGAACAGTGGAGTACTCCAAGTAAATGTGTTTTCACCTATGTTGTGCATCCTCCTCATGGATTTTGTAATGCATCGAGTAGTTGGGGATAGTGGAGAAGGAAAGGACTGGATTGATAACGGGAATTTAGCGAACCTAGAGTATGCTGATGATGCTGTCTTAATTAGCAGAACACCACAGGACTTGCAAAGCTCTCTTACCAGAATGCATGAAATATCACATGAGGTTGGGCTCAGGTAAATAGAAGAAAGACAGAGATGATGTGAACTGAATATGCAATGGAAGATGAAATATCATTGGAAGGAGAAAGGATTAATAAGGTGGAATCATTTAAATATTTAGGAACTATGATCGCCAACACAGGGTCTTTCGAACTGGAGTTTAATTAAAGAATGAAAAAAAGCAAATCAGACAACGGCTAGGTTATGTAAAATTTGGTAATGAAATCGCCTGAAATTACATATAAAAATCAGGCTGTATATCAGGCTCGTGAGTTCGGTGTTACTGTATGGATATAAATCATGGTATGAAAATGAAACAATATCCAACGGTTTTTGTAGATTTGAGAACGAACCCCTCCGGATTACTTCACCAAACTTTCAACTGGGCTCCACAGGCACTAGAAGAGTTGGAAGGCCTTGGCCTACATGGCTGAGGACTATGAAGCGTGAAGTAGGATATGATATTGGTTTTCAAAGCTCACGATAGAGACTACTGGAGAAATCTAACTTGTGCAGCATCTCTCTCTCTCTCTCTCTCTCTCTCTCTCTCTCTCTCTCTCTCTCTCACGTCACGGACATTCAGACGACTTTCACACCGCTACCGTACCTCAAAATGCAGTTCAACTATCACACGATCTCGTTACTACTGTTACAAAGGTAATGTAACACTTGCGGGTGCACATGCAAATCATTGCATTACACTTTGAAAATAGTTTTCTTTCTCTTTCTCTTAAGAATTAATGTTTTTTCCATTTTACTGTACTGTTATCCATATTTTTTTTTTTTTTTTTTTTTTTTTTTTTTTTTTTTTGTTAAATAACCGTTTCTCCGTTTCCCTCTTTAGGTTAAATGTCGTCTCTGAATGTCTCTAAGACTGTAAATAGATTCCTGTGTTCAATATCAAATGTTTCTCTGTGCTCATCTTCCAGAAGCTTAGTTGTATCAAATGTAGGTATTCTATCTAAATTTCTGTTAGGTGCTGTCAGTTTTAATTTCAGTGCGGCAATGAGGAGATGGTGATCACTACCAATATATGTACCTCGATAGCTCCTTACATTTCTCAGTCTTCATTCTTCCTTTATTAATTGCTATGTTATCTATTTTATTTTTGTGATTGCCATGTGGTGAAGTCCATGTATATTTTTAGATGTCCTTGTGCTCGAAAAGAGTACCTCCAATTACATGATTGTTTGCTGAACAGAAACTTGTAAAATGTGCCCCCTTTTCATTTGCATATACAATGTGTTAACCTTATTACAAATTCTACGCGATTATCACCTCATCCCATCATGGATCAGTCTTTTCACACATTTCATCTCGACAGCTTCAGATTTTGTTCCATTCTAAACTATACACGCTTCAATTCCCTAAAGGAAAGTTGGCTAACCAATTCCTTCACAGACGCCTCAAGTGTCTTAACCAACTTTTTTCCCATCCCTCGTAACCATCCTCGATTCACCCACTCGGGGGTTCCCCTTCTTTACTTAGTACATTGACTATCTTTTATTTGCATTTACTATTCATGCTACACTTCCCTAAAGGAAAGTTGGTTTACCAATTCCTTCACAGGCACTCCAAGTGTCTTAACCAATTTTTGCCCATCCTCGATTCACCTACTCTGTCGGTCCGTCCTCTTACCTATTAATGTGCGTTAACATAATATATATACATTTATTAGTAGGATACCTTAACGGGTTGTTGGCGTTCTCTAGCAATCATAGTGTATAAGAATAAGTTAGGAAACTTTTGAGACGTATTTTTTATGGTAACCATTCCAAGATGCAAGAGGGAGGCCAGTGAGTCGAGTTGAATCTTGTTATGTTAGTGAGCGCTTCTCGAGCCATTCACACTGACAACATTGTTGTCATGGACAGTAAAACCTAATAAATGAAACTTTAAACTCGCATAATTCAACCTCACATTTGTTGTCTGTTTGATGTGTTATTTATTTTTATATATTTTTTTGACCTTATGTTTTTCTCTTGCGCAACGATTTAACGTAATTTTATTGTAGGAAGTCTTCGCTGTTGATTGGTCTTGGATACTTAACAAGTTAAGATAGTAAAGGATGGTCAAGGTCTCTCTCTCTCTCTCTCTCTCTCTCTCTCTCTCTCTCTCTCTCTCTCTCTCTCTCTCTCTCTCTCTCTCTCTCTCTCTCTCTCCCTTTGAAATAGTCGATGAGGAATTGAAATAGACAATTTTCCTATGAAAGATCAACATGTGCTGTTTATTTAATTAGTAAATTGGGTACGTAGTATGCTGTCGATGTCTGTGGGTCGCAGCTGAAATTTGCACAACACTAATAATGGAAAAAGTTCAATAATTTACCAAACAAACTCTTCCCAAAGAATTATGGTAGTCATTGGAAACGTTCATGCCTGGTGATGGCTGGACTGGGGTTTAACACCCGCTTAAGATCAATAGTTTCTTGTAGTTTCTGCAACGCAGCTTATACGTGTACCCACTGAGTCATCAACAGCTATTGCCTGATACTCCTTGGTCCTAGCTTGGGTGAAGAAGGGTCTTGGTCGCTGATCATATGTAATATGGTCGGTCACTAGGGGATAGTCACTTTCCTTAACCTTTCATGATCTATCTTAAACCTTCAAGGGAAGTTGTCCTACTTATATATGATCAAGGTCAAAAAATTCTTTTTGATCTTGCAGTTTGAGTACGATCTTGACCTGCCTCTTCAAATGGCCGGTCTATTATTGTGGTACAGTAAGCATGTCAAACATGAAATCTCTGTCTCATGTATTACAAAAGGTATGTACAGTGTTAAGGAAGGATAACTCAAGAGATGGAGGGACGGGTATTTAGACGTTCAGGACAGACATACGTATCAGTTACTTGCTGGCTTACAGTGAAAATTCCGAAGTAGTATTTTAGAGTTTATATTTTAGATGCGTAAACTGCTCGTTGATAAGTCAAGAGTTAATCATGCTGGGCATTGCTCACCATTAATAACGCATTACAGGGTAATTATTTGTTAAAAGTCAACGGTCACTTATTGACACAATGGTGCATTAAAAGAAATGTTACGAGGGATATAAAAAAAGAGCTCTCTCTCTCTCTCTCTCTCTCTCTCTCTCTCTCTCTCTCTCTCTCTCTCTCTCTCTCTCTCTCGACCGCGACTTTTAACTGGATTTACGTCATTTGTGCTGCCATCTTAACGTCTCTAGGGTAGATGGATCTAGAGAAAGCATCCTTTGCAACGTCTTGCGGATACGTGACCCCGACTCTTATCTCGCGGATTCTTCCCTGCCAATATCCTCTGGGGGTTAGAGGTTTAAAAAAAATCGAGATTACTGTCACTTATCAATGATCTGTCACTCCATTAAAAAAACAGAGGAGGTGGAGGAAGAAAAAATAATTCTTTATAGTTATCGTTGGGAAAAGAATCTTTTGGCTTCTGGTGGACGCTCGTGAGATTTCTCCCGTTGACCCGACGGATCATAGAAGTGTTTGTGTTTATGTACGCCCTTCGGAATTGGCCAGCGCTGGGTATCTAGTGCTTCTTATTAAGTTTGTGAAACAATGCTAGGATTGCACTGTCGTATTTTGTGATTAATTGCATATCGTCGTTGTGCTATGAATATGAGATCTCATTGCTAACTGCTGTATGGGAATCAGTTTCCGTTGCTCGAGGAAAATTTTTGGTAGTGTGTATATATATATATATATATATATATATATATATATATATATATATATATATATATATATATATATATATATATATATATATATATATATATATATATATATATATATATATATATATATATATATATATATATATATATATATATATATATATATATATATATATTATTGCGCACAAGTGAAATCCACTTGAGTGGTGGTCTGATGGATTTCAAGAAGATAGCCGTGTTTATCAGCGTTATCTGATAGATAAGGATTGCGATAAGATGGTGGAGGCAACTGTGAAAGAAAATGTTACATTTAGCCTCGCCTGGATTATTCTTATTCCACTCCCACTTGGTCTTTGGTCTTGATTAGTGCGAATTCAGTTGTGCTAAAGGAAACAAACTGCGTAAGTCTCTCGTCGGTCAAGAAAGCAGAAACGAAATTGTGTTAGACCTTCGTTGGGTGGGAAAGAAATAACGTAAGAGCCTTGTCAGTCGGGAAGGAAACTGCTTAAGACTCTATTCGGTCCTGAAAGAAACTACTTAAGACTCCGTCGGTCGGGAAAGTGGAAAGAAACCTCAGGACCCTCGGTCGGGAAAAGTTTTATTTTTATTTATTTTTTTAATTTTTAAATTGTATTGCATATCGGTTGGGTAATAGTAAGGAAATGATACTGCAGTGGTAAAATTGTTAATTTTCTTCAGACTTTTTGTAGTAATGAAATTTTGATTTAAAACCTAATTAGGGGCTATAAGTTCGTTTATAGACTTGCAATATAATGTTCGTCTTATGAAAATGTTAGCGATGAAATAATAATAGTAATATTTGTATATCTTTTATCATTTAATATCACAGTGAAACAGAAAAATAGCCGTCCAATCTTTGATAGAAAATTTTTCCTAAGTGAAAATAGTTTTTTTTTTGTGTCCAATCTATAAAAGACACTTTATAATAAGAGGTAGGTTGGACCGTCTTGGTCCATATCCGTCCCAATGTCGACGTTTGACGTCACTTGTTTTGAAGTGTTCTCGCACAGGATGAAGATGAGAATCAGAAGGACAGGTATGTCTCTGGCCTCGGTTGTCTCTCGATGTTTGATGACACCTTATTATTTCAATCAGTTTTTCTTGGTCTTTGTCTAAAGTGAGTTTCGTCCGTAATTTTATAAAACTTCATTCTTCATCATTATATATATATATATATATATATATATATATATATATATATATATATATATATATATATATATATATATATATATATATATACAGTAAATGACACATATATTACATAGTATATATGTATATACATAATATATTTTTATATCTGAAATAATTTAGAATTTAAACTAAACCATTTATAGCTACTAGATATTATTACACAAAATAAATTATCATTTTATAAACTATTTGATTTATCAGTCGTAAATGGATAATGACATATCTTGACACCCGTCAGCGGTGGATTCAAAACTTAAAGCTCATGAGGAATAAACGATTACCGTCATAGTGTTCAGTTATTGATTATTTGGCCTTTGGTTATTGAATCCTGCCTTTTGTTCATCCTGGGATTCTTATTGAAATATCTCAGAGCCTTGACAAATAAAATCTTAAAGTTCATAGTGAAACTGGTAAATTGTGTTACCTATAGAATCCCAATGAAAATTACAT